>NW_010973034.1:1132103-1133001 GCF_000737465.1 Haliaeetus leucocephalus | reverse complement strand
GGGGGGCAGGATCAAACCCACTCTCCCCCTCCATCCTCGCACCCCACTGTGGTCACCTTTCCGGGAAACCCACGCAGCGGGGTGGGGGGAGCATCCCTAGGGGTGACATACACACACACACCCCCGGGACACCCCCCGGCTGCTGCCCGCTCGCCCCGAGCCCTGCCGAAAGCAGCGGGGGGTACGGGCAGGAGTCAGGCAGCGGTTTGGCAGCACGCTGGAAATCAGCGCGAAACGGCAAAACTGCCGAAACACGGGCACCGGGGTGCTATCGGGATAATTTTTTTTTTTTTTTTTTATTTCCCCCTCCCAAGAGCGAAAGGGTAATTTTGGTAGCCCGCTTGCATGTTGGTTTCACCACCCTGGACACTTGGGAAGCGTGTTTTATTCTGGTTTTTCCCTACTTGGAAGAGATGGATAACGCAAGGACCTGGTGGTGCTTCTGGGGTCAGGAGAAGTATGCTAATTGGGGAGTCTAATTGCTTCAAGCAGTCATGCCTCTAAACATGGAGAGGCCGTTGATGGAGTCAGTCTGTTCCTAATAAAATGAAGAAGCACTGAATTAAATTCCCAAGAAAGGGACTATAAAAGTTTCCACAGTGTAACTAAATGACTTCACCTATACTATTACCCCTCAGATGACATCTTGAAAGAAGGCAGACTCAATACAGCTCCATATTCATAAATTGGCTGCGCTTAGGCCGGTAAATCTGGACTGATTTAAAAAGGTTTTTTCATCCTCCCAATCAAATGAAGTCATTGTTAATTAGATGTTTTCTGTTAACAATGTCGCTATTCCCTCTGTTACCTGCTCACACATCTAGTGAACTCCTTACAGCATCTGGATCAGCAGATTTTTTCTTTTTTTTTTTTTTTTTTTTTTTTTTTTTTGGGCTTC
>NW_010973034.1:1130430-1131391 GCF_000737465.1 Haliaeetus leucocephalus | reverse complement strand
CCCGCAGGCCCGGGGGGGGGGGGGGTGACCCAGCCCTCGGGTCTCGCAAGCCCGCAGCAAAGCCCAGGCGTGACGGGAAGGACACGAGAGACATCCCACGGGTTGTGATGGGGCAGGAGGTTATCCCAGCGCGGGGTGCGGGAGCTGCGCGGTGCTTAAGCGGTTCTGCGGGGGGATCGTGGGAGGAGCGCGGAGATGCGCTGGGTAACGCGCAGCTGAGCCGTCCCTTTCCTAGGCTGGCAGGAGAAAGCAGGGTCGTCCTGCTTAATTAGCTATAGCAGGTGGGTTTGGGGTCTTGGGTTTTTTTGGTGGGTTTGTTTTTTTTTTTTGCCGAGTGCTTTGCACCTAAACCGGTGACCTCTTCAGATTTCCCCCCGCAATCCTTTGTGCCATTTAAGCCCGTCTTCATCCTACTTAGACAGATGCAGTCGTGTGCTTCATGTGTCTCTCTCCCGGAATTGGCTCCAAATAAACGGATCAGGAATGTAAAACTATCCCCCCAAGACATATGACTAAGAATTGTCAAGGAGACTTTGGTCCACTATCCATGTCTATTATGCCAGTCACTCATCATGATCCCTTGTGGTGTGTCATACGTCATCGTGACACTGATCCATGACACAGTTTAATGCTATTCGGGGATGCTCCGGCGTAGCACAGCAGCCCGCCTCCACCCTGCACCTTTGCGACTCGCTGCAAATGCATCCCCCGGATCCTCTCCAAAGGACCGCCGCACAGCCTAAATTAAAACCCACCATCCCAGGCACTTTCTGGCCAAAAAAAAAAAAAAAAAAAAAAAAAGGCATATTGCTCGGGGTTTCTAGCTTTTTCCCTGTTTCCGGGTTGTTTTGCTTTTCCTCCCCGCCTCGTTTTTTGCCTCGGGTCCCTCAGCAGAGTGGCTGTCCTCACCCTCCCTCCCCTCCCAACCTCGGGCTGAAGAGCAACCCCCCGCTTATCTCCG
>NW_010973034.1:1126248-1130083 GCF_000737465.1 Haliaeetus leucocephalus | reverse complement strand
GTCCGGGGACCACCGCCCGACCCGGAGTCGGAGCATCCTCTGGGCTCCGGCCCCGGGGGCTGCGGGAGGGAGGCAGACAATAGCGGCGGCTGCAACACCTGCGATCTATCACGGCGATGAAATATGTACAGTAATGTGGAGTAATTGCTCTTTCCGCTTCCAGAGGGAGCTCAAAGCTGGAAAATCAAGGTTAGAGTCTTCCAAACTGTAAACAATTTCCACAGGGCACATCCAAAGCGCACGCAGATAGACAGGGAGACAGACAGAGAGAGTTCCCCGTTTGTCTCAGAAGGGACTTTAAGATTCATTTAACATCGTGCGAGGAGGGATAAAGGCTCTGTCAACGTGTATTAATCTGTTTAGCTACAGCACGGGGGCTGAGAAACTTTTACCTGCGCGCAGCGGGGAGAAACACGGCGGGGGGGGGGGGGGGAGGCTGTACAAGGTGAGCGGGGATCCGGGCTTATGTACGGCAAGATCAGCGCCGGGGTAATTAATGCACCGCAGACCACAGGGTTGTTTAGCAAGTAGATAAACTCCGCCTGGAAATAGCGAGCTGCTTGTGCGCGTTCACGCAGGGATGTCACGCGTGTCAGCGAGCCTACGGCTGCGTGTCAGCGCTGGTGTCCCGCCTGCCTGCAGAGGTTTCGGGGCTCGGGCTCGTGTGATACACGCGAGTGTAGCGTGGGATGTGGATCTATACATCCACCCCGCGCGTACGCACCTCCCTCTGTAAGTTTTCCCCTCCGTGCAACTCCGCGCGCATCCGTGTCACATGTGTTATTAAATGCAGATAATCCCTCGCGGCGGTTCACAGTTCGGTAACGGCTGACACCAAAAAATTTAATGCTGACTCGGGAAGTGGCACAAGCTCATTAGGAGGTGCGTCGAGCACGGACCCCTTGGAAGAGCGGCTGAGATTGGGGTCTGGGGAGAGGGCTTTTGCTTCCTCGCTGCGCTGAGCTCGGCCAGTGCTCAAGAGGTGAAAACCCATCCTCATCCTCACGCCCGGGTCGTGCCCACCCCCTGCTGCCCGCTTACCTGCTTCAGCTCACACACCCACTCATACACACACACGCCGTCCCTGCCTCCTGCACCCAGCCAGGTGAGGCATCCCCGCTCCCCATCTCCCCCCCCCACACCTCCCTGCAGCCGGGGGGACCCTCTCCCCACTCTCTGCCCCGTCCCCGTCCCCGTCCCCCCCCCCGCTCCCGGCTGCCAGGACTCCGAGCAGTGTCACAACCTGCGTATAAATCACGGGGAACAAGCCGCAGGTTCGTTTCCTTCGGGGAAAAATAAACAAGTAAAAATAAATAAATGAACCCAGCTTTATTGCTCTTTTAGCAGAGGGATGGCATGTCTCCGCTTATAAAAGGCGGGGGGGAGGGGGGGGGCGGGGGAAGAAGACAGTACATTAAAGAGTCACCACCGTCTCCCTGACAAGTCATTACGCCTTTATCCCCCGCCAATTAACCACACCTCATGGGGCTGCTGCTAACAGCTAAATTGGGCTGAAAACTAAGGGATCCCCCTCGACCCCCGGCGTGTACCCGGGATGGGGAGGTCCCCTCGGGCGGCCCCGAAAGCGCCGAGGGTCCCGGCTCAGCCCCGGGGAGCGGGGCCGGGCGGACGGGTGCGCGCAGGCGGGCGGAGGGGCTGCGCACCCGCGTAAGGGGGTAGCAGCAGCAGCGGAGGGGTCGGGGGTCGCGGGAAGCAGCTTCGGCCCAGGGATGCTCCTTCAGAGCATGGCGCCTGGGGGGGACTCCTCCCTGGGCTGCCAAAAGTTTTCCTTTCTTCTGTTTTGGGGGGGGGGTGGTGTTTTTAATTATTATTATTATTTTTATTTCCCTAAACTCCTCACCCCGCGCTGGAGCCCTCATCCCTAGCACAGTCCAGCAAACAATTCTGCTTATCTCCTTTACAATAGCAATTTTATGCGATACAATGCGACATAGACAGCAATGAATATGCATAGAGAGCTGCTAGGGGACGTGAATGCTTACGGTAAAATGCCACCTTCCCTACCTGTCCTTTTTCTTAACTACTTCGAACAAAAGGCATCCCGGATGCTTTTTGTGGCACTGAATTAATTCCAAATATTTGGTACACAAACTTAGCGAGCCTAAAGGAGATTAATTTTCCAGAGTAATCCAATTAAAAGATTTCTAAACTAATCTTTTTGCAAAAAAAAAAAAATAGTGCAAGGCTAAAGAGGAAAATCGTTTTTATGACAGTGATTTATTGCACCAGTTTGGTCTATAGAAAGAGGCTTTCCTCGCTTGGAGATGACCACTCTTCCCCCCCTTCCCCCTACGCCCCCCCGAGGTCGCAAACATACCCTAGCATACATGTGGCTGCATATGCTTATTTTATTTTATTTTTATTTTCTGGAAAGACTTATCATCCAGGCGCGAATCTCTCCCTTAACGCGCCGAGGAAGGGAGTTTGGTCGCTTACAAGTACCCTAGACTTTTTAAAGTGCTAATAGATTTATGGTCTCTTTTCCGACGCCCATCCAGAGTAATTAGCACATATGTTCTAAATAGATGATAGTTTTGTGAGCAATAAAGCAATTACCCATCGCTGGAGCTGACAGTTCCTCCAACTAAACTCCAACCAGCAGCTAATTGGAAAAGTCATTTCAGCTCCATTGTCTGCAATTAGTCCTGCTAAACTATTACACCCAAACTACCTGGTTTGAGGTTTATTTATTCATTTCTATTTGCATTTACAAACGTTTACCAAGTCACGCTTAACTTTTCCAGGCGATGAGCGTCTCTGGGGCTGGGTTTTGGTTTTTTTGGTTTTTTGGGGGGGGGGTCTCGTTTTGCATCCAGGATAGCCACGCTCCCATCTTGGCGGTGCTGGAGGGCTCAGTGGTTCACAAACATGTGTGCACTCTGCTGAGCCGGGGTGATAAAACCATATTTTCCCGGCCAGTGCAGCCAAGCGGGCGGGTGAGGGCGGTGGGGAGGAAGGAGAAGGGTGATCCTGCTAAAAAAAAAAATAAAAAATAAAAAAAAACCACCACCACCACTAATTTCCCTTCCACCCAAGCTCTGCATTCTCTGCATTTAGGGACAGCCTGGATAGCCCCCCCAGCACCCCATGTCGCAGGTGCCTCTGTGCTGGAGTAGCCCGTGTCTGTCCATGTAGTCCCCCCACAGCCCCGCCTGGGGACACGGTGCCCCCACCCTCCGGCCCCTTTTCTGTCCGACCCCCCCACCCCCGCAAACTGCCTCCTCCTCGAGAGTGGAAAAATTAAACAAGGCGGTGGGGGCTGAGGACTTGTGCACAGTGAGTGGAAAAAATGTGTTAAACATCGGTTTGACGCCCCACCGGAGATTCAAAATATACACCGGCTGGATTTCTTCTACTTAATTTAATCTTTATTGGACTGGGTTTCTTCTCGCCATCTATTCAGCAGAAGTCCCAGCAAAACGTACCACAGGAGAGAAAAGGGACGGGGGGGGGAACACACACGGGGGAGGACTGTTTAGTCCTTCATTTGAACCGGAGACTTTAGCAGGTATTTAGCAGGGAGGCACTCCAAGGAGTTTGAAGTAGGTCTCTTAAGTCAAGACTTCTGCCCAGGGCTTGAGCTGGTCCTGGAGTGGAAAAGATTTGTGTTGGGATGGGAACTTGTAGCCTTAGCAACAAAGTAGTCACTTGAAGGAATTTACAGCGAAAGCATCCCAGACTGAGAAAGAAACGCCAATTTCTGAGCGGCTAGGAGGGAAGAGATAGTGCCCTGGCTTGAGCCTCTAGAACAAAGCTTCTTCTATTTGCCAGCCGCCCCAATTTTGTCCGCCTCTCTTTTTCCTTTTTTTTTTTT
>NW_010973034.1:1124495-1125914 GCF_000737465.1 Haliaeetus leucocephalus | reverse complement strand
GTCCCTGCCTGCG
Source organism: Haliaeetus leucocephalus (assembly GCF_000737465.1). Lineage (NCBI taxonomy): Eukaryota > Metazoa > Chordata > Aves > Accipitriformes > Accipitridae > Haliaeetus > Haliaeetus leucocephalus. The sequence goes on along the minus strand of NW_010973034.1, from coordinate 1,125,901 downwards.
CGCACCCACGGGCACGCACCCTCTCCGGCCAGGCAGCCCCCGCGAAAAAAAAGCATTTTCGTTGCTCCCCGGAGCACATACACACACACCCTTTTTTTATTTTTTTTCCTTTTTTTTTTTCTTTTTCCATTACGAGCGATTAGATGGTGTCTATTCAAAGTTGCTGATCCAGAGAGAAAATAGGAGTAGATAAAAGGAGATTTCAAGTGACCTCCTCGTCCCTTTCACACCAACCTGAGCCCCAGAATAGCCAAGGATCAACTCGGACAAAAGCCCTTTCCTTTTCCCTTTCAGCTTCAGAAGATTCAGTGCAAGGGGTTAACAATAAAACATATAACTCCAGCCCCGTTTGGTAGGATCAGGCAATTTTGTATACCTTATTAACGACATCGTTGGATATGCCCGGGCTTCACCCCTAGAAACGTGTGAATAAAAAATATATATAATAATAAATAATAAAAAAAAAGCCTTCGCGTGGTAAAATACATAGCAGTCATTTACAGCTTTTGTGTTGTGCTAGAGCGATTTGCTGTGTTTATTCTGTTTCGTTTAAACTTTATCTAAAGCGCATCCCCGTCCTCCCCACGCAGACAGAATACGCTGTAATAAACATATCTTACTCCTGACAGTTTAAGTGAAAATGCTAAGGTTTATTACTCAGATCAACTTCTGATGAGGTAAATATGATTATATCGCTACTGTTGTTACCAGCAGCACTGCTGCATTTTCCCCAGCAAAATACTTTTGCACCGTTTTATCTCGGATGCAGGGGAGAAAGTGACATTAAATACTTAAACGTCTTGGAGCCGGTCTCTGGTCTGCGGAAAGTCCAGCTCGAATCTACTCCTGACGGACTAATCCCCGCAGTAAAAGAAATGGGATCTCTGACAGGTAACTATTAAGAAAATGATTATATACTGCCGTCGATTGCGTTGTCAGGACAATCTCACAACTTTCAAACTCGTTTCTAAACGTCAGCTCTCCATCAAAAGCTCCAGCCCAATTCGGAATCATAAATAACACCAAATTCATCCCTAACAGGAGCCGGGGCTTTAAAATACAGTCAGAGGTGTTTCAACGCAAAGCCTCGTGTTAATGGCTTTTGTACACTTTTGTTTCTCTTGGCTTCGGCTCTCAGATCACCGCAGCTTTATTTGTGCCGAAAGTAAATATTTGGTCCTGGATTCACCAGTGTGTTGAAAATGTTTCCCAGATTTGCCTTATATAAAGAAGGTTTGATTTGCATCAAGAGGTCATCAATTTCTTTTCCTGCAGCTCTACTTGGGAATTGCCATGCTCCTTTATGCTGTTAGGCAAGTGGCCTTCGGTTTGGGTGCTTTCTCTCCCCTCCCCACGCAGACATGGGTTTTTTGTTTTTTGAGTTTGGGGGGGTTTGGGGGTGGTTT
>NW_010973034.1:1121477-1123972 GCF_000737465.1 Haliaeetus leucocephalus | reverse complement strand
ATAAATAAGAAAGGATGTGCGTGATGGGGGGCCAGGGGCAAGTGCGGGGGGGGGCGCTTAGGAGGGAAGGTGGAGGCCCTTCTTTTCCAAGGCCAGCAGCCTTCAGTGGGGGGTAGTGAAAGGGCCTGGGTGATGGGCTTGGGCGATAGTAACGGGGATACCTAGAGGGAAGATGCCCACCCGGGAGGCCCGGGGTGGTTGAGGGGTGGTGGGCACCCCCCCGGCATCGGGCTTCTTTTAGAAAGTGGCAGGGGGTCGGCACAAAGCCCACCACCCCCCGGAGTGTGCATCCCACAGGGCTGCTCCAGGCAGGTGATACAGGCAGCAGCAAGTGAGGAGCCCAGACCCCCCGCCTGGAGTGTCCATCCCCCCCCACCCCGGCTGCCGAAGGTCGTGCAACCCACCCAAGACCCCCTTCCCAGGGCAGGGGGCGACCGCTTCCCCTCATAAAGGATCACCACCCCCCCCATCTGCACATCGCATATCGCGTTCCTCAAAGAACTTGGTTGTCCTTCAGGGCTAGCCGAAGCGGGGGGGGGGGAGGAGAAGGGGGGGGAAGAAAGGGGAAAAAAAGGGGGGGGCAAAAGAAGGAAAAGGCCTGGGAGGAAAGGCCCCAGCACCGCTGATGGGAAATGAGGCCTGGCTGGGCACTGTGGCTGTGGAGGCCTGGCCCAGCATCGCAGTCCCCAGCACGGCTGCGGAGGACCCAGAGTGGGGGACAACAGGTCCGGGACACACAATTAAGGCTGGGGAGGCTGGGGTGTCCCATTATGACCGGTCACATCCCGTTTGCAAATGGCCCAGCCCGGGAAAGGGGCTGCCCCGACGGCTCTGACCGGGGTGGGGGTGTGTGGTATGGGGGAGAGGGGAAGGGACCCCAACACGACCCTCTGGTTTTACAGCATCCCGGCTTGAAGGTGTCCACCGGCCAGAGCAGGGGACTGCTAAAAATGCTAAAAATTGGGAAGGAGAGGGACGTTGTTGCACGTCAGAGCTGCTCGCTGCGCCCTGTGACAGCAGCCTGCGCATTTATTGTCCTCCGTCTACCCCGCTCCCTGCGTGCGTGTGTGCATATATATATATACACACACACGTATAGATGTACATCCGTGCGTGTGTGAGTGTATTTTTATATATATATATTGCCTTGTGGAGATTGGCAGGTGAAACAAACAATTAACGTTTGTTTTGAAAAATGCAGGCTACGGGTCTCGGCTCCCAGCTTACATGCAGCCCGGCCGCTTACAAAATAATAATAATACCACCATTAATTGGGGTTTATAGTACACTCTCCCCCACCCCACCACCACCCCCTTCGCCTCCCTCCCCGCCAGAAATAGCCTGTAGAAGTTGTCACCACTGATCTCTAGAGGAACTTTTCCTTTCCGGAGGGGACGAGAAGGCTGGAGAAGAGAGAGGAGCCAGCACCGTCCAGGGTTGGGTTACACGGGGGCGGACGGGGAGGGGTGGGGGAGAGAAAGAGACACACAGAAAGGGGGGGGGGGGAGAAAAAGTGGGGGGAACCCAGACCCTAAATCCTCCAAAAACTCTGCTACCTTCAGATCCTAGCCTAGACCCTGGCCTGGGGAAAGTGGGGTCTAGGGCGACAGAAGGAAAATTAAGTCTGAGCAAGTCCCCAGCGCCGTCTCCTCTGCCCATTCCAGATCCGCAGAGGTTAAAAAGCAATCACAGCTCATTTCCCAATTAAATGTGAGTTGTGACCATTTTTAAGTGTCCCTGTAATTTGTCGGGGAGAGGAAATGCCTCCCGTCGATTGAACTGTGTTTTAACCTGGTCAGCTGAGGCATGAGGCTACTTTTATTGATGGATGCCCTCCGTCCCGGCTCTCCCCCACCACCACCCCCCCCAGCCTCCTGCACAACCACAGGACGCCGCAGACGGGATTTTCCTCGGGACTCCCGCAAACTTCACCGGCCCTTCACGCATCGGCTTTTTTAAAACCCACATTTAACAGTCGCTTTCCCTCAGCACGCAGCAAAGGAAAACCGCCGAGCGTTTACAGCCAGGCGATTGGAGAAAATACCTCCCTGCCGCGCACATACACGCATATATATGTGTATATATATATATATATATACACACACACACACACATACACACCCTACCCAGACCAGGGCAATGTGAGCGGGTTTGGGCTTCCTCCTGATTGCGGTTGCGCCCAGCCCGGCTGGGAAGCATCTGATTGCTGCCCCTTTAATCTGTTGACACTATCACCCGGATAAACAGGCTGCCATCGATCTTTTCATTAGGTGATCAAATAACAAACAGAGCAGGTGAAAGAGAAGAGCGTTAGGATGCTCGCACTTCCCTACCCCGGCGTCCTGCTGCTGCTGCTGCCGCTGCCAGCCCTAGAAGTTGTGCTCGGCATTGACGTGGGGTCGGGTGTTTGCGGTACACGCGTGGGTCAGCTCTGACAGACGCGCGAGGGGTGCAGTGCAAATACCCACACACGTTTCTATAGGGGGAAAGGGAAA
>NW_010973034.1:1120958-1121439 GCF_000737465.1 Haliaeetus leucocephalus | reverse complement strand
GGGCTGCGGCTGCTGGGTCCGTCCACCTTCTCCCAGGCTTTCTGCCTGTGCCTGTGTCTGTGTCTGTGTCTCTGTCTCTCTCTCTCTCTCTCACTCTCTCTCTCTCCCCGTGCCTTGCTCTGCCTCTTTTACTCCCTGTCTCTTCACAGTCTGGGGAGTAAAATCTAGATGATATACATAGCGAGCTTGCTTTTTTTGTCCGGTTTAATCTTATTCGTTTCACCTTTTCACTGACCAAGAGCGAGGACCGAGAGTTTATTTGGAAAGAGGGAGAGAGAGGAAAGGAGCCTACTGTTGCATAGTCAATAACATCCTTTTTATCAATGCAATATACAATAGAGACGGCTTGGCCAAGGGACTCATTGAAAATCTCTTCATTATTTCGGGACAAAATCAAGCGTTTATTCTGATCTCAGAAATGATGAAGGATTCTCCTCTGCAGCCGGCTCCCAGCCTCAGATTTCAGAGCTGACAGGGAAAG
>NW_010973034.1:1118470-1120490 GCF_000737465.1 Haliaeetus leucocephalus | reverse complement strand
AAAAAAAAAAAAAATTAAGGGGGGGGGGAGGTCGGAGCGGGAAGCGCGGAGCCCCGCGGGGCGGTGGTAGGAGGGTGGATGTGTTACGTGAGGAATGAGGGGTGAGGGACGGGCGGCAAAAATAGCCCAAAGTGGAATGGGAGCCTGTCGGGGTGTAAATGTTGTGCGTGTGTGTGTGTGTGCAAGGGTGAGTGTGCAAGGGTGCGCGCACAGGCAGGGCTGCTCCTCCGTGCAGCGAGCGTGTTTCTCTTCTCCATCATTAAAAACCCCCGGCGTGCCTTTTGCAATTGGGAAGGGAGAGAGAATTGCCGATTTCAGACGCGGGGAGGGGGGGTGGGAAGAAAAGAAAGAAAAACAACAAAAAACCCCACCAACTTTTCGCGGGGAGCCCACATCGTCCCCTTTTAATTCCCCCTTTCTGCCTATCGCAATGCATCCTCCTCTGTCGATGTGTGTGCTGGGGTGGGGGGGGGGGGGGGGAGAGAGACCGTAGACGACCCATACTAATCAGGTCTCAAAGTAAATAGCAGCGCAGGGCGATCTCAATGTAAATTGTGCTTGTCAGAAGAATCCCCTCTCCCTCCCTCCCTCTACCCTCACTCCCCCCCTCTCTCCTCCCCTCCCTTCCCCATCCCAGTCAGTAGGTAGCGGAGAATAAAAAAAAAAAATAAAAAAATAAAAAAAAAGGGGGGGGGTAAGCGCTGGGGGGGTAACCAATGGAGTGAAGGAGGCTTGGCTAACCTTAGCCTCCCATTTTCTCTCCCCCCAATTCAGGGCTCTGACCAGTCAGTCGCCTTTGATTATCAGTTGCCAGCAGCCCTTCTCTTGGCTCCTTGACACGAGCTCCATATAAGGCAGCGATCTCCATAGAAACGTGTCAGTTTCAATAGTAGTGTCAAAGTTCACTATATACAGACATTCGCGCAGATCCCCCTTTCGGAAACATTGCTCTGCTAGGCTTCCCGTTTAAACGCATTCATTTTTTGGGTCTCTCTCTCTCTCTCTCTCTCCCCCCCCCTCTCTCCCCCTCTCTCTCCCCTTTCTTGCATATTCTATTAGTTGTGTGCTTTTTTTTTTTTCCCCCTTCATCTCCCTCTTCTCCTTCCTTTTCTTCTTTTTTCCACCCTTCCTCCTTGTGTCTTTCGCTTCATTCCTGCAGGAGAAGAGAAGAAGAGAGAGGTGAAACTAAAAAAAAAAATTTAATAATAATAATCTCGGAAAGAAAGAAAAAAGGGGGAAAAGCAGAGAGAGAGAGACGGGGGAGAAAAAAAAAAGCCCGGAGAGAGAGAGAGAGAACGCGTTCACATCTTAATACCGTTATTATTTTGACCGTTCTTGCCTATTTTTTTATTTTGGGGGAGGGCTTCGCTTCTGGCTGATGAGTTTTCACCCGAAATACTTTTTTTAGGCAAACAAACAAAAAAAAAGAACCTTTTTTGGGGGCGATTTCCACCGATTTTTTTTAATTTTTTTTTTTTTTCCTCGCAACCGGCATCGTGCGCTCTCACAGGAGAAGAAGAAGGAAGGGGCAAGAAAGAGGAAAAGAAGAGGATTTATTTACCCGACCTACTTTGGATCTCTCTTTTTCCTGCGCGTGTCATTATTATTCCCGTTCTCTATTTTTACACTTCGCCGTGAATTCGTCTCCTCTGCGAATTTAGTCACATCCGATTTTTTTTTTTTTTTGGCGAATTTTTTTTTTCCTTTTTTTTTTTTTTTTTTTAAAAAAAAAAAGCCGGGGGGGGGGTGAAGAGAGAGAGCGAGCGCGAGCGAGCGAGAGAGACAGAGAGCGAGAGAGAGCAGCTCGGGAGAGAAAGAGCAGCGACCGGCAACCTCCTCCTCCTCCTCCTCCTCCTCCTCCTCCGCCGCCGCGACAGGAGATCAAACTGCCTCAGCTCCCCGCCCGCCTCCGCCGCGCTCCCCGGCTCCGCCGCCCTGAATGGCTGACGGCGCCCTGCCCTGGACCTGGCCCCCGGACACCTCCATGCCCTGATCGCCGGCGGACGGCTCCTCTCTCCAC
>NW_010973034.1:1114702-1116673 GCF_000737465.1 Haliaeetus leucocephalus | reverse complement strand
TTTCCCAGCCTCATTTTTCCCGAAAGAAAGATGAAGGACGTGTAAGTGGGGAAGGAAAGAGGAAAAGGGGGTGAAAAAGAGGATAGGGGAAAAAAAAAGAGGGGGAAATGTGCTACTGTATCTCCGATTCCCTGTGCTTCCCGGTGCCCGGGAGTGTGCTTCTGTGCGAGATTTGGCCTTGTTTTCACTCCATGCGTTCAAAGGAAAGTTTGTGACTGAACCGGGTTTCTGTACTTCTGTCATTTCTTTTTTTTTTTTTTTTTTTAGCACGCTGCTCATTTTATTTCTTCATCAAACTCCACCCTCTCCTTAAAGCCTGCATACAAATCGCGATTTATAACCTATTTACCGGTCCTTCTCATTTTAGCAGAATCCGCAGCCTGCATCTGGCAGCGGGCTCCTCACCATTTCCAACTGCTCTGCTATTTATTTATTTTTTTTTTTTCCTCCTCCTTTCCAAAAGTCGCTGTGGTTTTCCTTGCGTTCAGGCTCATTCTCGCGTAGGAAGATTTCCTGCCCTCCTTTCTCCTCGAAATGTATTTTCTCGGTTTACAGTTAAAGTTTACCCTGTGACTGTCGTTAAAGATGTCTTAGAGTCACATCAGCGAAACAGTCGATTTTGCGGAGCAGGGATTACTACTGCCTTAATTGGTTTTAAAATTATATTTTATATGCCACAAGAAAAGGAATGAAGCTGCTCCAGATCTGAAAGAGCTCGCAAATATGACGACTTCATTGGTAGCTTCAGGGGCTGTTGGTGGGCGGCCGGGAGGGAGGAGGGGGGGGGGATAAAAAAAAAAAGGGGGGGGAAGGAGGAGAAAAAAAAAACAACAACCCCAAGTTAGAATTGTGTTCGCAGTTAATTGAAAAATAACTGCCAACTTTACAAGCAGATTGAAGAGGGAGAGGTGGGCTGGAGGGCAGCAGGAGAGAGGTCTGGCCCGGGAGGCGAGGAGGGCTCGGTGGGGAAGAAAAGAGAAAGTTTGAGAAAATGTGGCACGCCGGAAAGATGAGTGATCTGCGTGTGCGGGTGTGTGCCAGCGAGCGTGTGCGGGTGTGCATGTCTGTGTGTGCAGGGAAGAAGCCTGAGTAGCCGTATCTTCCCCTGAAGTTACCTTTGTTTACATGGCATGCGGCTGCAAACGCTGGCACTGATGGAGTAAAACACACGCACGCACCACCACACACACACACACACTCTCTAAAAAAAAAAAAAAACTTTGGTCAGCTTTCGGGACTCGAGGCATGCTTACGCTCTGTGTGGAGATGGTTAATGAATCCAGTGTTTTTGCAGTTGCAAGCTTGTGCATTCACTGTGCAACGCTGACTGCAGGCTTTTGCAGTGGCAACAGCGCACCAAAGATATTAATTACACCGTCCCTTTTTTTTTCCACGAATGTTTGGCTATTGTAAGTTCGGACCTTTTTGATTTATTTCCCCCCTTCCCTTGATAATATTTAATCTTTCTCTTCCTTTTAGCAGGGAGAACTTTGCTGGGCGGGGGAGGGGGGGGTTCCTCTATGGAAAGCTGGTTCTGTGTAATAAAGTTAGCAGTGGGGAGCTGGGGGGCTGCGACCTGTTCCAGCTTGAAGGGTGACGACGCGGTATTTTTGAAGAATACGGACGCATTTGTTTTTATGAATTTTTTTTATTTTGTTTTATTTTATTTAAAAAAAAAAAAAAAAGCGACACAGCAGTTCACTTGTAAATCTCAGTGCTACCAGGGCAATCGGCTGGGATCCACAACAGAGCTTGGCTGTATTTTTAACAGCTGGCTGTGATTTTTAACCCCACTTTCTCACCACCCGGAGGATTTCTTTGATTTTATTTTTTTACGTGCGGGGCTGCCTTTTGTTGCGAGAGGGGAGGGGGGCCGAGGAGCGGGGGGGGGGGGAAATGTGTGTTGTGTGTGCAGATTTGTCTTGTTTGCCTTGGCTGTTGGGGTTTGGGGTTTTTTTGCTTTTTTTTTTT
>NW_010973034.1:1109931-1114547 GCF_000737465.1 Haliaeetus leucocephalus | reverse complement strand
TGGGAGGGGGGGGAGGGGGGCTGGGAGCGCCGTGGGAAAAAAAAAACAACAAAACCAAACCAAACAAAACCAAAAAACCCACCACCACCTGCGGAAAAATGGAAAAAAAAAAAAAAGTGAATATATACATTATTTATTTTTTTTTAAAGAAAAGAGGCGGAAGGCCGAGGTAGCATAGTGCCCGAGGGGGTACACCCCGGCCCAGGGATCGACCTCCCCCTCCTCCCCCCTCAGCCCCACCGATGTTGGCATTTCAACACACACCCCCCAACAATAATACTAAAAAAAAATACATATATACATACATATATATATCTATCTCAAATTAAGTGAAGGCGGTGGAAACATGCATGTTAACAATTTTTCCCTGTGATAGATGGTTCGAATTAACTAGCGGGAAAGTGCATTAGCGTCGCCTTTGAAGTGCTCTGGTCGTAGCCTATAAGAATATAATACGTCTTCTATTATTGTAACCTGCGAGGGAGAAATTTATAAACATCAAAGGCGAACGATGTGGAGGAAATATAGGAAATGGAAACAAGGCGAGATAAGAGGCCCGGCAGTGTCATTTTTTAATTATTATTCTAATTATCGCCACGATGGGGCTAATTGCCACTTTTTTCTGCTTGTTTGTTTTTCCTTTTCTTCCCCCCCCCCCCCCACCCCCCTCCCCGGTCCCTTTGCTCCTCTCTTGTCCCGGTTTCTATCCCCCTTTTCCAAACCGGTCCTCCCGGTTAGCGATAACTAAACAGCTCCGATAAATCTGGCTTAAAACTAGGCCGAGGCAAAATTAAAAGCATTCCTGAACAAAGATGGCAAATCGTTCAAAGGCCTTGTTTAACAGTAAGCAGTTTATAATCCATCAATATTTGTTGCCTTTCATGCATGAAAAATAGTATTTACATTGTATTAAAATGACTCCTAAATTTGCACAATATTGTAATGTAGCAAATGTAGTATTAATATCGATTTGAACATCAGATAATTTATTTAGACAGGAGTATCTAATTTGTATGCAGGGTGGTCGGAGACGTGTACTGTGACTGCCCCCTTTTACTTCCAGTGCAAATGCAGTCTCGCAGTGTTGGAGGGAATATTTCTTTGCAAAGGATAAAGTGCAGATCTTAAAACAAATGGAAGATTTACTGAATAGCCAGCTCGACATTTTAATGTATTTTATCTTAATAAGTCTTCTTGATGGAAACATGTTTTTCAAAAGTGACAAAGAGACCTGCCGGCATTTATCAGGCTGATTTAACTCCGCAGCCTGCCTGCAGACTCCCAGACTTTCCCTTCCCATTCATTTCAGGGTGCTCATCAATAAACAGGGACGGTCAGGGAGAACCCTTCTTTTTTATCTTAGTAAGGGTATTATTATTTATTTATTTTTATTTTTACCGGACCCAACTTTGAGAGATTCTTCCCAAGCAGAGGGGGCCTGGCCTGTGCCTCGGCCCTTCCACCCACCAAAGGCCCTGGGAAGTAGATTGCCCCAGATGGGGACGTATTTGGAGGGTGGGGATAATTCTGTAATTTTTTTTTTTCCCTCTCTTTCTCTTCTCCCCCCACCCCCCACCCCCCACTTTGCCTTCCCCAAATGACCGACCTTGGCTAGAAACACGGCTTTAGTGCCTTCTGAGGAGCCCTTCATCTACCTCTATTAGAAACAAATGTAGTAACTAAATGTTTGCGAGGGGAAAAGACCCTTCCCACGACGGAGCGGAGCGTGAATGGGGTTCAGGAAAGGAACAATGCTGTTATTTGGGAGCAGGATCGCACGGGGCATCTCAGAAAATGGAAATACAGCTGTCAGGAGTAATCTACCCCTTACCCCCATCCGCACATTTCCACTTTTCACTAAACTTGTTTTGATTGCTTAGCCAGAGGGGAATTCATGGGAAGCCTTTCTCAAAGTCATCCAACTTTTAAACAAACTTTGACTGATGGAAAAGACATTTTTAGACATATTGTCCAAAGTCCTTCGCTAAGGACTAAGTATTTAAAGCTGGCATGGGTTTCTCCTGTTGTGGTTTTTTCACTCGGGCTCCGGATAGCATGTATTTAATCCGTAAAATTCTGGACACCGTCCAATGACTGGGTCGTGACCCAAAACCTGCTCCTTTCTTGCCTCCTTCTCCCTCCCCCCCCGCCTTTTTTTTTTTTTTTTTTCCCCCTTCCCAAACTTTAGAGTTATTAATTCCTGCACCTACCTTTTCCTTGTCATAAATAAATGTTTCCAGGAAGGGACCGAGTCAGATAACATAAATCCAATAAATCTATTTGCAGCGCAATAAGAACTTTGATTTCTAGTTAGATGCCAGCTGATTACATCTATATTTTCTGAACACTAAACTCTTCTGAACACGTAACATGAAATACATTCCCGCCACTACAAAGGGGAAGGCTGGAGTGTGCTGAACAGTAATGGTTATTTATTTACATAATTTCTTTTCCATAGACTGCGGGAAGAATTATAGAGCTTTCCCTTATTGACACACTGCCATATAAAAAAGTGAGGCGCACACACACAGGATTTTCACATCAGCCCACTTTCTGAGATGGAATAATAATTCACCTCCGGTAAACACGGATTGCATTATTTCTCCCATGGATTCCACCTCTCTGGACTCCATAATCTGATCGAGCTCTGCACCCCTTAATTACTATTAATTTTAATCCCGTTCCGAGGGGCGAGTCAAGCCTTCCCACCGCCACCTTAAAGGATGCGGAATAAAACCCGAGTAAAGGCATATGCCAGGCCATTTAAAATAATTAAAGCTCAGAAGATATTATCGGCATGAGAAAATCCCGAGCGTTTGGAGGTCTAAGGCAAAAAACCCAAGGCGTGTTTTTTTTCTAAGCACACCCCCACCACCACCCCCCTCCCCCGGCTGCTGCCCTTCTAGCCAGCAACTTCCCCGTCCACATTGTCCAGTGACCTGCAGTTATAGGTGCACTTACCGTAAATATCTGATAAATATTTTACTAACCTTAAGGGTATGACATATGGGGCATCAAGAAAAAAAGCCCTGCTAGGGTGTCAGTAAGACCCTTTCATATTGCATTGTTTGGAAGTTGAATAGGATCCTAATGCATAATGGGCAGATAATGCATGTAAAATAGCAAGATATATGTAAATATGGAGTGTGATTTGTGGCAATCAACATATGAACAGGCCTGTGTTTTTGATATATATTGCAAACAAGAACAGGCCCGAGCTTTTGATAGATATATATGTTGCAACCTGGTGCTTTAGATGTTGCAAAATATCATTGCATTAAAGGTACAGTATAGATTAGCAGAGCAGCCTGGCTCAGATAATTGTATATCTGAGGGATGCCAAGTCCGCAGCTCAGGTCAAAGGTTCTCCTCCTCAGAAGTTCCTGAATTATGGCTTGTTTTATTTGTATTTTTGCTTGAGGCCATAGTATTGTAGATGAAGGTGTTCAGAAATCTTTGTAAAGCCGGTTCTTGATATGGGAAGACTTAAACTTCAAAAATGCAGTTGCCACAGATATTTTTTTTGGGGGGGGGGGGAGCTTTGAGTAATTTGTTGTGTCTTTCCAGGGTCATAATTCTACATTCACAATTTTGTAATGTCCTTTTGGGGGCCATTAACATGCATTAATTCATATACGGATCTATATATTAGCAAAGTCTGGCTTTGATCTGTGTTAAACCGCACTGCCAGCTGACTGCCTCCCTCTGATCCTGATGGTTTTTTTTTTTCTAAAATATTTATTATTAATCTCCGAAACAATGTGGATGGTTTCACCCATCCGGGCATACCCACCACTTTTTCCACGACTGTAGTTTCCTGCCCAAGTCCCTCAACAAGCAGCCAGTGGACAATTATCCCCTCTTTTGGGCTGCCTCTTCGCAGAGACCGGGTGTGCGTGCGTGTAAACGCACAGATGCATCTATACCTCTCCGCGCATATCTGCGCACGCAGGGAATAACATGTGTGGGGACAAAATGCGTGGATGCGAAGGGTTTCTGCCCTCGGATTAGTGCTTGTTTGCCCAGCTCCTATCGTTCTGCAAGGTGCCGGGGCTGTGTTTCTGGCCCTATATGTGCCACAGGGACCTATATATGGGGGGGGGGAGGTCTCTCAGGCCAGATTTAGGCTAGGCTCACCCGCTGCAGCCGTCCCCAGCTTTGTGTCTGAGAGCTGCAGGCGCCGGCTCAGCCCAAACCCGGGGCTAAACCAGCCGTTTTCCGCCGGATTTATCGCGCAGCCCGCCAAGACGTGGCCGATTTGCGATCGCTGGCGGCGGGGCAGGGACAGGGGGGACCCCCATTCCCCCCCCCTACCCCCGGCATCCCCCGGCCGGCTCCCTGCCAGCCGCTGCAGGTCCCAGCCGCTGCCTCTGATGTGCAGCCATGTCAACAAACTCCCTCTGCCTGCCCCTGCGTGTGCGCGCCTCTGCTTTTTATTTTTTTTTTAATTCATTATTATTATTATTATTATTATTATTATTATTTTCCGCAAAACCCCTTCTTTTTCCCCCCCCCGGGTTTTTTTAACGGGGGGGGGGGGGCTGGTCCCGGTTTCCAGCAGGGATCCCGCTTCCCTGGAGCCGGGACCGCGCTCGCCGGTGCGGAGTGTCCGGGGA
>NW_010973034.1:1106806-1109921 GCF_000737465.1 Haliaeetus leucocephalus | reverse complement strand
TGCCGCGGTGGGGAGAAGGACGGACCTCGCGTCCGTGGAAGGTTGTGGTGTTTCGCGCCTTTTTTTTTTTTTTTTTGGCCTTTTTTTGGGGGGGGTGGGGTGGTTTTTGTTTTGTTTTCTTTTCTTTTCTTTTTTCCCGGAGGGGGGGGGGGAAAAAAATAAATAATAATAATAAAAGAGGCAAAAAAGCAAAAAAAAAAAATTAAAAAAAAAAGAAAAACAACAAAAAAAATATGAGTATTGAGGGGATATTAATCAAACCTGAAGGGGATACTGGATCTTCCAGGATTTATTGTGGACTGTTGTTGATATATGCTGTACAGTAACAAACAAAACAAAACGCGTTGAAACTGAACTGAACCTTGTGTAGAATGAAAAACAAACAAGCAAACAAACAAACAAAAAAAATTCCACGCGCAAACACTTACCACGAGCATTGTTACTCATTTTGTAAAATATTAGTCTTTATTTTCATTTTTTGTAAAACTTAAAACATCGTATGCGCATAAAGGAAAAAAAAAAAAAAAGAAACGAGAATTAGGGGAAAATAACATTTTCCAAATAATTATAAAAAAAATTGTCCTGTGTCTATGTATCTATATCTGTTTTGTATTTTTTTCTGGTTCCAAACCAGGTTTCCTGTGATTCTATACTAATAATTTTTGATATAACCCTTTGCTTCTTATAATGAGTGCGATATATGTTGTCGAAGCTGTTCTTCAAGAATTAAAATTGAAGTGAGAATTTAAACAAAAATAAAAGAATTTAGCAAAAAAAATCAACTTATCACCCCACAACCCATGAGTCTTGTTGCTTGAAACATGCCAACAGTTCACCAAAAAAAACCCCAACAACAACAACAAAACAACAACAACAAAAAAAAACAACAAAAAAACAACGAAACAAAAAAAAAAAAAGAAAAAAAAAAAAACCTCCCTGGATTTTTAACTCCTGTACTGGAGTTAAAAGGGAGAAGCTAAAAAATACTTGTGAGGGGTTACCAAGTTGTGTAAACCACGTGATGTTCCAAAACTGGCTTGACCGTGTAAGCTTAGGGCTGAGCTGTCGAGGCCTAGGAAGAGGGAGCGGGAGGCACGGCGCGATGCCGTCGGTGACCTTGCCTTGCTGGGGCTGCGCAGCAGACCCTCCACCAAGGCTGATGGGCCCGACGTGTGCTGGCCTACCCCTTTTTGACACACCTTTTCCCATCAGCTGGAGTTTCTGCCAAGTTCACACCTTGCTGCTTGCTCTTTAGGCACCATGGGCATGGATTGAAGTCACCGTATGCCACCGTTGCTGCGCGCGCGGCGGGAGGCATACTGTACGCATGGGTCCCGCTTGTTGCAGGCATGGTGGCTTTTTGCTTTTGGGGGCTTGGGGTGGGTGGGTTTTTCTTTGCTTCTTTTCTCTTCTTTTCCACCCCAAGGGCTCGCAGACCCCAGCGTGTGCTCCGGCGTGCACGCCTTGCGCTTGCTGTCAGCCAAAACATCCCTCTCGCTGTTTCTCCTGACTCCAGTCGCTGCGCGTGGAGGGTATTCCCAGCCCATTAATATAGAAATCCAACTGGATGCTTGCTCATTGGGTGGCGAGACAGCGTGTTTCGTGTCTGTGCTCGCCTGCCACGGCCACGCGCAAAACACGGGCCATGGCCCCCCGCACCATGGCTGCCCACCGCAGGGGCCCGAGCTCTGTGCCAAAAGCCCCGCTTCTTTTCGGTTCATCCTTTTTTGCAAAGAAAATTAAAAATCGTTTCTGTAATGGAGCTCCTTTGAAGGTAAAGGCTTCACAATGCTTCTAGCTGGTGGTGCAGATCTCTGTAACAGCTTTCAGTGCATTAATGTTTTATAGGATCTGAGACGGAGCTGTAAGAACACATACTACCAAGGGAGCTCTTTCTTAACGTATTAATAAAGCTGGATCTTTAAAAATAACATTCCCCCCCGCACGCAGACACCTCCCGTGCCCTCCAAACAAGCCCGGATGAGGCAGGCTTTTCAGTTTGTGGAGTCATGGGCAATGTTTTCCTTTTAATTTGCTGTCCTCCATACTCTCCTTCTCTTTCTCCCCCCCCCCCCCCTTTTTTTTTTTTTTTTTTTTTTTGCATTAACAAGATCCTTCAATCCAACCCGCTTGGGGTTTTTAATATTCTAGGCGCAGCAGATCCGAGGCGAGAGCAGCTCTATACAGTAGGCACTTATAGCTGGATAATCAACATTGCGGGCAGATCCTCTATGGGGGTAGAGCCCCAATTCAGGATGGAGAAGCGGCCTGTATTCATAGGTGCTGGGGGGGGGCACAGGGGGGAACGGATGATTTCAGACCTGGGCACACAACGACGGGAATTAGACAGATAGACAGACAGACACCCTCCCTTTTCTCAGTCGCATGGACACTGCACAGGCGACAGCTTTGTTCCTCACCCTGGTCGCCTTCCCCGGGCAGAGGGGGTCCAGCAGCCCCTACGGGCTGCCAGCGGGGAGCGAGCAGGGATGCTCAACCCCCCGAGAGGTGCTGAAGAAGCTCTTCAGCATTGCTTTTTGGTGGGATGGGTGACTGGGGACCCAGCTGGATTAGCAGTTGAAAACAGAAACAAACAAACAACAAAAAAAACCAAACCAAAAAAACCACAAAACAAAAAAACCCAAAAAACCAACAAAACAGCAAAAAAAAAACCAACAAAAAAAAATAAACCAAACAAATGGGGATATCGGAAGAGAAAGACAGGTCTTGGTTTCTTCCAATGAGATGTAAATATATTCATTACAGTGTTATCCCACTGATGAAAACAGATAAACTTTTTCGTAGGTCAGAAACGTATTTTTCAATTAATTTTCATATTTATGAATAATAATAACCCACCGATTGCCAAGAAACTTGCAGGTGTAGAGGAGGTGTACGAGATGCACTTATTTCCATGTATGTGCCTAGAAAGAAGTGTTTCAATCCCTTATTAAACTTTGCTTATAAGACGGTATCGTGTTCTGACGTGTTAACTACCCAGTCTGCGTTGTGTCGGTGGATGTTTTCCTTTGCCACGCTCCAGCCTCTCGGGCATTCATACGGCGGCTAAAAATATTGTATGATCGCGTCACCGAGCGCTATTTGCTGGGGGGGG
>NW_010973034.1:1103153-1105992 GCF_000737465.1 Haliaeetus leucocephalus | reverse complement strand
CCCCCCCCCCCCCTCCCCTGCAGGGGAGAGGGGGATGAGCTCACTCCCGGGGGTGTGGGGAGAAGGGTAACCCCCGACTTCCCCCGGACCCCTCGAAATTAAGTGGAAATTGGGGGGGGGGGGGCGTGGGGATGGGACTCTATACCCCATCCTCTCTCACAGCTAGCACTAAAAGCAGCGGGTCCAGATGCAAAAGGCTCTTTCCCTGCGAGGTACGGGGGGGGGGGGGGGGGGGGGGGTCCCGGGGGAAGGCCCTGGCTCGGGGTCATTGCAAGTGGCAGCAGAAGTAATAGGAAAAAAAAGTGAATTCTGCCTTGCTTCACGCCCAGGAAACTGTTTGGCTCCCCACACAATGAGAGAAACGTATTTTATCCGACGGAAAGGGCTTAATAGACCCTCCGGCTTCTTTTTTATTATTATTATTTATTTCTTTTATATCTCTTTTTTTTATTACCTGTGGGGTATGGCAGCCAGGCATCCGTTTCCCAACAGACAGCAGATGTGACCCGCTGCCGAGGGATGCGCAGGCAGGGCTGGCAGGGACGGTGGCCCCGGCTGGCCTGGACGGACCTTTCGACGGACGGACAGAGAGACGAGGGGGGTATAGGGGGGTCAGGGCTTGCCGCAGACGCCCCACCAGCAGTGTCCGGGCGCGCAGCCATTCATTGGCAATGTCCGCGAACGCATGTGCACGGCTATTACAGACACTGTCGACATGCTTCCTCCGGTTTCATGGGGCATTTTGACTATTCAAAGGGTTAGTTTTTAAGTCTTGAAACAGCGATTTTGGGGTTTTGGTATTTTCCTTCCTTTTCTTAAAATTTTTTTTTTTTTTTATTTTTAGACCCGCATCTTTATCCTGTCTGCTCTTTACTTTGATGGGAGAGGCAGGAATCGGTCCCTTCACCCTTCCCCACTTTTCTTCCCGTTTCTTTACATCTCGGCGCTAACTTCAGAAACGGCGTCACCTCCAACGAAACGTGCCTATATATTTGTTTGAAAAGGGTGCCTTTCCAATTGGCTTCACAGTCACTGACTTTGACGTGAGATTTTTTTTTTTTTTTCTGACACCCTCCCCTTTTTAATCCCCAGTGGGTCAGAGTGGCTGAGGATGAGTGTTCTGCAGTGATTCTGGAGCGCAGTAAGAACGACAAATAAATGCATTTCAAAAGCCACAACACTCCGCTGCCATGGGCAGACCGATTTGCCCGGGTACCTTGCAAACCTGCGGTTTTTTTCCCGGCGCCGGTGACGTGGGGGATCCCTCCTACGAGAAGGCGTTTTGGAGGAGAAAATAATTTAAAAAGAGAGAGCGAGGGAAGGGAGAAGAGAAAGAAAGAGGCTTAAAAAGAGACAGAAAGAGAAGGAAAAAACCACAAGCGTAAGGGAGGAGGTGAGCGGGGGGGGGGACATCCGAGAGCACAAGTGGAAACTAATAAAACTCTTGTTAAAGTGCTTGCTCAGGATCCATGGCGTCACCAGGTCTTTTACTTAGGAAGCCAAAGAGTTTTATTCCTAAATGAGTTAAAGAGCCATTTACCTCTGTCGTGTTCTATTCATCAAGCCACAAGTCGAGAGTCCCTAACATGAAACTATTTGTTTGCTTACACAACCAGCTGGGTGCAATTTCACGTCTGAGATATCTATCTGAAAGCGCCTCTCATTTATTATCCTTACTTGTCAGCGAATCCATTTTCCAACTTTTTTTTTTTCACCCCACCCCACTCCCCCCCACCCACCCCCCCTTCATTCATTGAAGGCTCCGGGTTTAAATGCTCCCTTAAATATTTCAGCACCTAGCCCTTCTCCCCTGCGATCACCTTCAGCGCCAAATAGCCGGGGAATAAAGCTGGAAGTGCAGAGGTGGGAAAGACGAGCACTGCCCAAGGTGACTCCCTTATCAAATCTCCTGCCCCTCTCTCCCTCCCTCTCCCTTTCTCCCAAGGCCTGTCTGACAGTGTTTTGGGGTTCCCCCCCGCCCCAGACCCCCCCGCCCTTTTCTCTTTTAAGTGAGGGCATCCCCGCTGGACATTTTCCCATGGCTGCCCCGGCGCAAGGTGCAGCCACCTGAAAAATAAAATGACATTATCCAGCTGTGGGGAAGGGTTGGGGACACCACCCCCGCCGCCGCCCTGCCACTTTCGGGGCCAGACTTTTGGGGGTCACTGGGGTGCGGGGGCTTGTGTGTGGAGGGGGGGTGGTGGTATGCGGACGAAGGCTGGAGGAGGGATGTCAGGATCTTTTCTCCCACCCCCACGTGGCTTCCACTAGGAATACAAAGACACTACGTGAAACGGGCCCGATTGGGTTATAAACGTAATTGCGAGGAAAGAAAACAATTAACAAAAGGGACAGTGGGAAATTGTATCTCCCCTCCCTTCCCTTACCCCCAATTTTGAAAAATCAGGATAATGTGAGTAGTGTTTCAAAGCAGGACCGTCTGGCTGACAAGAGACTCACTGTTAGTAATCTCAATGATGGCTGTATAATAGTGTATATACATCTCCTTGTCTGTAGAACCCTCCATCAAGCTTAAAGCAATGGATCAAATCCAAAACTACAGGGTATAAAATATCCCCAGTTGTTAAAAAAAAAAAAAAAAGGCAGTGGAAGAAAGGATGGGGAAGGGCGAGGGGGGAGGCAGGCTCCTTGAAGGAGAAGCGGGCTGGTGGCTCTAAGCTATCCTATTGTGCTGATTTAGGAAGACATTTGCTGTATATAACGTTGAAGGCCGGTCACACCATGGCTCTGCCAAACAAATAAAGCACCGTCCAAACCGTGGGGTCGCGATCGATTCCCCGCGAGGGGTGAGATGCGTGTGTCAGAGACCCGGCGGTCA
>NW_010973034.1:1101935-1103143 GCF_000737465.1 Haliaeetus leucocephalus | reverse complement strand
TTTCCCCTTTGGATGTGGAAGTGGGGGGCGCTGCCCACGGCCCCGAGCATCCCCAGGCCCCTCGGGGTTCACAGCAAGCCAGGGCTGCCCTTTTTCTGCAGGTTTCTCTGCTTTTCCACAGACACTGTTTGCGCTGCAGGATCGGGGGCGCCCGGGCATTTCCTCCCACAGACACATGAGTCCCCCTGTTCGCTCTTCTTTTGTCTTTCCCCCCCCCCGGGGTTTTCCCCTTGGGGGGGGGGGGGGCGGACTGAGATACCCTTTGAGGCTCTGAACCTGCTCCACGCAAAGAAGGAGTTGAGACTTAAATCCTCAGGCCAGAAAAGCGCTTTAAACTCCCAGTTTTGAGCCAAACTGCGTTTCTGAGCGGCTGAAGAGCCACACAAACTTCCAGCAAAGTAGCTGCGGCTCCCTGAAGTGATAAATAAAACTAGTCAGGTACTTTTTTTTCTTTTCTTATTTTCCAGAAAGCCATACAAATTGGTCCATGTTGACAGATGTTTGTCACTTAGTAACTTCTTTCCAAGTTTTTTCTTTTTTTTTTTTTTTTTTTTTTCCCCTCCCTCTCCCCTCCTCTAAGCCTTCTTCCGAGCTGGCTTTGTTGTTTTAAAATATGCATGTCTCTCAGGAATGCAAGTCACGAGTCCAAACTTCGTGTCCAACCTCCCACAAGAAATGATCCTTTTATAGGGAACCCGATATGTCTCAATCTGCACTTCACTCAAAGCCTCTGGATATAGGGCACTGGTCCCTGCTCAAAAATAACTCCGCTGAAACGCCTTTCCACCTAAAAAATCCCCACGAATGACTCCCAGGGAAGAAATATAGCTCCCATAATTAAAGGCGGCAGCGGTCAGAGGGGAATGCAGCCTGGAGGAAAAAAAAAAAGGGGGGGGGCGAGCAGAGAGCAAGAGAGTTTTTATTTCTGTGCTGGTTGCACTGGGCCGTCATTAGCAGCAGGTTTATCAAGACGAGCCTCTGTGGCAGCTCCGGGTGCGTGGGGAGAAGGCGTCAGAGGAGCAGAGAAGAGAGGAGATTAAGGAGCAGAGCCCAACTCCGAGAAAAGAGTAAGTGACCCTCAGTACAATGCAGGAGCCAGGGGACCGCCGGGCTTTGAATCGGCAGCCAAAGTTGGCTTGCGAGTGCGAACAATGGCATGGGAATAGGGAGAAGAGTGGGACGGGACGGGGGGGGATACCCGGGGCGGG
>NW_010973034.1:1099890-1101925 GCF_000737465.1 Haliaeetus leucocephalus | reverse complement strand
AAAAAAAAAGAAGGAGAAAGTGAGAGGGAAGGAGGGAGGGAGGGGAGCGAGAGAAACTTCCCAAGTGATGAGAAACAGATGAGCTCCTGCCTGGGTCACGTTTGCTCCCCGGCCCTGATGTGAAGTGACGTCAGCAGTTGCATACCCTATCGTCGTCAGAGCGAGCGGGACGGGGAGAGGGGCCTTCCCTCTCCCTCCCCTCCCTCCTTCCCCCCTTCTCTGTCGGGACAAACTTCCATCAGGATTGTGCAGAACCGTGCCCGAGGAGCTCCCGGCCGATGGGACACCTTTCCCTCCGTGTGCCACGCCATCTACGTAGCCCAACATATGGAGAGCTCGCAGGCCCCTGCGCCTATAGGAGCTGATAAGGCATTAAGTTTTCAGCAATATTTACAGCACCGCTTTTAATACGCACCAGATGGTTCGCGACGAGGCTGCCCCAGCCAGCGAGCTCCTCGGTTTGTACTCAGCAGCATTTTGTTACAATTATACTCCATGCTGAGATCAATTTTATTGGTGACCTATTTTTTTTTTCATATTTGCAGCATTTTATGTTAAAAAAAAAAAAACACCAAAAACCAAACAACCCCAAAAACCCAACCCTCCTCCGCGGCCCCTTGGCACAGGGGCAGGGCTGGGAGAGAGGCTGCTGCCTCCGGATTGCAGAGAGCTCTCCTCATCCTCAGTAATGAGACGCTCCTGCCTGTGTGTCTACATGTGTGCATAGATAAATAATACATATGCATATTTATTCATTATATTTGATCAATAACGCTCCTATTTGTTAAACCTCCATTGAGTGCGCTCGCCTGCCTGATAACAAACATCACAGGGCGATAAATATTGCATACGGTTAATTATTATGCCAATGCATTGTGCCTCGCTCCACTTAGGTGCTCAAGCCCCTCGTAAAACTCCTCGCAAACACGAACATCTCTCGCAGATATTTTGCTGCGGAGACGGAAAAACCCAGCCCCTTGAACTCTCTGGGAATTCTTCAGCATTGACAGGAGGAAACTGTGGCTAATACATTCCTGCGAGCTAAACGCTCTGCTGTGAAGGAGGGAGAGAGAGCAATCCTTGCCTAGAAAACATCCCAGGGCTTTTAATCCCGTGCCCGGGATACGTTAGCACGTCGTTCAGAAAGCTGCAGCCAGGATCGCGTTTTTCTCGTGGAGTTTTGCCACCCCCGTTTTACTGTAGAGCAGAGAGCCTGGTTTCGGCGTGGCTGTGTAAATACCCAATTTACTCCTTTGCAGGTGTGTTCTCCCTACACAAACGCTTTCCCCACTTTTATAGGAACTCTTAAAAAAAAATTTTTTTTTTTTTTGCCTCTCCTGCTAAAATCACAGATGTTTATTTTATTGATATAACCTATACCTTGGTTATGCCGAGAATAATATGCCTCAACTAACAGTCATTTAGCAAATAATAGAGGCGCTCTGGATGCTTTCCAATGTTACACATGTACTTGGTCATAAAATGATATGTGAAAAAAATTAACATCTGCTTTCCTAAAATAAAGTGTTGCAAGTAGCTTTTTATGAATGCTTCCCTCATTTTAAAAAGAAATATGTAGAGATAAACTGGCATCCATATGTATAGCATATTTATAATGGTTTTAGGATTTGAAGGTAGCTATTCATTGCATAAGCCATTTAGAACTGACGTTTTAAAAGCTACTTAACCTCAGACATCCTTGAATCTTAAAGAAGGATTCCCAACGATATTATTTAAAGAGGAATTTGCTGTAATTTAATTGCATATCAAGGCGGAACTGTGCAGAGGCATAGCCCCGGATGCTGTGTTTAACACCGCTCCAACTCAGATTTTATTTACCTGCGTCCTCAACACGTCCTCCCCTCTTCCCTCCAGACCAGATGCCCGGGAGGTGAGACCCAGCTCCCTCCTCCTCCTCCTCCTTCCTCCGCTCCCACCTTTGTCCCGGGGACCCAGGCGATGCTTCCCGGCGCTGCTCACACCCGGGTTATTTCATCAAGCTTTGTCCTTTGTTTGGGGAGGGTGGGGGGGTGGG
>NW_010973034.1:1097787-1099557 GCF_000737465.1 Haliaeetus leucocephalus | reverse complement strand
TTTTTTTTTTTTTTTTTTTGTCCTTTTTCCCCCAAAGGCGGACCAGAAAACCGCTGCTAACACGGGCAGGGGAATTTCCAGTGCTCCGCAGAGTCCCCATCCTATTTGCTTTGGTGGGGTGGTGGGCTTATCTCTGCCACCGAGGCTGGTCCAGGGAAATGCCGGCTTGGGGGTCAGTAGGGAAAAGTCATATACAATTTCAGAAGAGGGAAAAAAAAACCCAAACCCACCCAAAACCCCCCATAAACCTGCCTGGGTTGGTAAAAATCATTAAAATATGTTAAGTGACATGAAGTTCGGATTTATGTGGACACACGGGACAGAAAGTGGACAGAGCCAGCGGGGAGAGTCACGCTTTAAGACAGGGGGTCTTTATTTATAGATGGTGTATTTATAGGGGAAGAAAGGGAATATCTTACAAAGCTCTCACTATAACCCCGATAACAAAACCTGTCACATCTTTACTTCTTGCTAGAAAAGAGCGAATGTCCTCATTTGAACATCTCTAAAGTGATTATTAGATACCTCTCTGAGAAATCAGTTTGTGAGACTAAGCCCGAAACACATACACCAAAAAAAAAAAAAAAAAGAGGGAAAAAAAGAGGGAAAAAAAGAGAAAAAAGGAGAGAGAGAGAGGGGAGAGAGATTTGTTTATACTGTGTCCATCTCTTATTTTACCTTCTCAATACCGCTGGAGTATCCCTCCATCCGCACTCTCACTGAAGGACCTTTCGTTAGCACAAACAACCCCTGCTTTAAAATAAAAGATTTGCAGCAAGGGTGGGAAAAAAGGGGGAAGAATAAGAAATCCAACTCACGGGTTTTTAAAAATATTATTATTATTTTTGCCCCCCCCTCCTGCCCCCCAAGCTGTGAGAACTTTTTTTTTCGAGAGTGTGAAATGAAGGACACAAAGACAGTATATCAGTGAAAAGAAGAAAGTGGCCTTTTAATGAGAACTAAAGAAAACCAAAACGTAGATGAAATGTACCGTAAAAGCTGCTTCAAAGTACAGTCTAATTCCCCTGAGTTCAGCCATCAGATAGATTTGGTAATTGGGAGTTTACTGCGCAGAGGTAAGGCAGCATGGTATGGATAACCCCGCATTTTTTCCCTTCAATAATTATAGATATGTTTCACGCACTGTCTTTGCGCAGAGCCATGAGGTACGAGAGACCTCTTACTCCTGCAAAGGAAGTAAAAGCCAGTCATCACCATAAAAAAAAAAAAAAAAAAAAAAAAAGAAAAAAAAAAAAAAAAACCCAACCAAACTACCTGCATGCTCCAAGTTAAAATGATTTCCCCCTTTTCTAATTGTGGTCCTGGCTGCAGACGGACACTAGCAGGAGCGATAACAGCACCAACTCGCTGCTGCTACCTTTATTGGTGTCTGCTTCTGTGCCTGGCTTTCATTTCGTGTGTATTTTCTGCCCTTAGCTTTTGCTGTATCACAAAAAGTCCCCACAAGTAGCAGAGCGATAAATCCAACCAAAAATAAGACAGATTTCCTCATCGATGTGTAATAAAGTTAAAGGACATTGTTTTGTCAGACAAGCGCTAAGTAGAAAATAAATCTTTGGGTCTGGGGAAACAAAACGGAGTGCTGTTGGCATGTGTGTAAATTTACTTTTAAAAGCAATAAATCAATGTTAAACTAAACAGCTGGGCTCCCTATCTGGGAAAGGGTTTCGGGTTTAAGCAAACCTGGGCGGCGAGGTGCAGCAGGACACCCCGGCCACCCTGGGACCCCCCCCTCCTCCCTGCAACCCC
>NW_010973034.1:1096038-1097777 GCF_000737465.1 Haliaeetus leucocephalus | reverse complement strand
CCCCCCGGGGGGGGGGGGCCGGGGGGGGGCCGCCGAGGGGGGGGGGGGGGGGGGCAGCCCCCCGGGGAGGTGGTGGTGATGGGGGGGAGCACCCGGTGGCATCCAACACCCACCCCCTCCCCCTTCCCCGGCCCGGGCCGCGGGTGAAGAGCTGCCCGTGGAGGTCCCCTCCACCCCCCTTGCGCCAGGGCTGAATATCGCGACCTGTCGAAAATAGCCCAAGACTCTTATTCTCCGAGTGCTAATTTCATCATTTCCGCACCACGAGGCAGATGCAGGCAGCGGCGGTGGAGAGGGGCAGGAATCTCTGCTTTTTCAGGGATAACCCCCCGTTTTAAGAGCACTCACAAGTGAGTGTGAAGTGCACCTGCTCGCCACGGGACCCCGGGCGCTGCTTGGCTAATCACATTTGCGGTCTGTTTTCAGAAATGCTGAAAGAGGTGGAGAGAGAAAAAGAGAGGGAGAAGGAAAGGGGGGGGGGGGGCAGAAGGAGAGAGAGGAAAAGAGGAGGAAAAGAGAGAAAGAAGGAAAAGGGGGGAGGAGAGAAAGAGAGAAAGATAAAAAGAAAGAAATAGAGAAAGAGCAAAAGGAAGAAAGGGAGAAAGAAAGAGAGAAGGAAGGAAGGAAAGAAGGAAGGAAGGAAAGAAAGAAGGAAGGAAGGAAGGAAAGAAAGAAGGAAGGAAGGAAGGAGAAAGAAAGGGGGAAGGAGAAAAGAAGAAAGAGAAGAAAAAAGAAAGTGAGACAAGAGAGAAAGAGAGACAGGGGAAAGAAAAAGAAAGAAAGATGGAGAGAGAGAAAGAAAGGAAGAAAGAAGGAAAGAAAGGAAAGAAAGAAGGAAAGAGAGAGATAGAAGCTAGAGACCTTCAGGAACATTTTAGCACGCTGATGTAGACACAACATGAATCAATAAGTTATTAAAACCCCCAAACAATAAAAGCAATATCCCAGAGAAGAAAACGGCATGGTTTTCTGTTAGGAAATACCTGTACTTGATTGAAAATTTTGAAATAATCGAGTACAAATTTAAAAGGACTTGACAATAAAGACATTTTAATACATAGGCGTGCACTGGTGTTACTCGTTTTCTTCCAAACGCTCGGGCGACGGTTCGGGCGAAGGATTTGTGATGACTCCTCTGCAGGGTGAGCGCCTCAGATGTGCCTGCAGGACCGCTCTGGTGTCCGCACGCCACCGGCGCCGTGGCTGGTTTTTGCAGAAATAATGCGAACACGACGTAGAAGCTTTTTCTTTCTCTCTTTTTTTTTTTTTGTCCCTGGGATCCCTACAAGTCTCAGAAATAAAAGCTGACCCTTGACGGGACAGGAGCCGCAGCGGTCATTTAATACACCCTGCCTTTGTTTTGCTTTCTTTGAGAGGAGGATCTAAATACCCGGCAAAGTTTGTTCGCCTGTTTGTTTGTTTGTAGATAAGGACATTTCCAGTTCCTAAGTGTCACCCAAGGCACTGCTGCTGCTATCAGGTAACATTTAAAGCAGCCTATTCGGTTCCCCTTGGTGCCTTGGCAAATCGCCTGGGCTCTTTGGGCGCACTCACCCCGCACCCCGGTTGCTCCTCGTGATCACACCAAGAAGACGTTTTATTTGTATGTTTCTTTTTTTTTCCTCTCTCTTTATCTTTTTTTTTTTTTTTTCCCGCGCGCGTTCATCTTTTTCCCTGGCAGGCAGGAGCTGGGATGGCGAGTCCTGGAGGGGAACAGCCCGCTGCGCGCCGCTCCCCCC
>NW_010973034.1:1092092-1095575 GCF_000737465.1 Haliaeetus leucocephalus | reverse complement strand
GTCTGCCCCGGTGTGCCGCGGAAGGGAAGATGGGGGGGGGGGGGGGAATGGGGGGTCTTTCGCGCCCACGCGTGTCCTAAACCAGCTGGTGAATTACCTCGGGCCCCGGCGGCGGCCCGGGTCCGCGGGCTGTGGCGGATCTGCCGCCGGTGCGGTGGGAAGGGGCTGCTGGGGTCTGGTTTCCGCAGGAGTATCAACACGTCCTGCGGAGTTCGCCTGCGTGTCGCTCCGTCATTAACCCATCAAGACAATTATGATGCATTCAAAGTGCAAGTGCCATAAAATCAAAGACGGGCCTTTGATCTGTTCAGGGCTGCGAGGCACTCTGTGCATTTTTTATCTTTTTTTTTTTTTTTTTTTTTTTTTTTTTCCTCCCCTCCAAGGCAAGTGTCAATACCCGAGGTAAAGATTGATAACGCTAAAGAGCTGGTGTGTGTGTATTTTCCAAAATAGCTCCTCGCCCTGTTAGGGCTCCACTACAGTCCCCGTATTTGAAGACTAAGCGTCAGTTTTGTGCGGAATAAATGATCTTCCTGCAGGACAGACATTGAAAAAGTTGTGTTAGGAGACAAAACCAGTGAGTTAGGCTTTAGACCCCCGGTCTGCGGTCTGATCACCGCTTGCGCTGTCGCTGTGGTTATTACTGTTACTAATTGAACTGGGGAGGCTTCTATATCATCTGCATCCTTCCTGCGATACCTTGAGGAAAGTGGCCTATGAGACGGGGAAAAGTAATAGCAAGCAGTGAAATCACCAGGCGCTGCCTCGCAGGCAAAGCGGGATGGGGATGATGCCGAGTTGCTCATTTGAACTCATTTTCTCAGAAACGTGGCAGCTCCTTTCTCAGACGGATGAATCCGAAGGAGTTTTGAGTGGCCTGATTGGTAAACTTTATTAGGGATTTTTTTGATCGGATTGTTCGGATCTGGTGCGGTGGGATCTTTGTGGAGTCTCTCTCTCTCTCAATAGGTGTTAGGCTGTAACTAGGAGGCGCTGAAAACCTAAGGCGGAAAATTTACAACTTGATCAGCTCCAAACCACACACAGCAAAAAAAAAAAAAAAAAATCTGCTACTGTTGCAAACATATGTTACGGATTAAGTTAAGCAAATGGCTCTAGTTTTGCAAGGTTGAAAGCTGATAATGAAAACTTATATGTTGAAGAGTTTGGCTTTTGTTCTAACTCCAGTTACTTAAACGCTAACAAATCCCCTCTACCTTTTCGGGAAATAAAAAAAAACCCCAAACCCAAAACCTAAACCTAAACGCCCCAAAACCCCAAACAAAACTTCACCCAACTGAGAAGGGAGCCATGACAAATGCTCTTCTGCCGGAGCTGTGCCTGCCCTGAACTTTGAATTTCTCGCCAGCTAAGCTCGGCCAGGTATTCGTTTCAGGGAAGAAATAGGAGAGGGCTCAGTGCTTTCTGCACCGAGAGGCTGCTCGGCGGCTAAGCCAGCCCCCCTCTCCTTATGGGGGGTGTCACGACAGAAAGGCGAGCACCCCGTTTCCCCAACGATTGCCAACACCTAAGGAGTTTGGATTTGGTTTCTTTTTTTTTTTTTTTTCCCCTTCCTTTCCCTTCTTTCTCTTCCCTCCGCAGCGCAAAACCCTCACGGCAGCGTTAGTTAGTGCTCCCTTCGCTGAGGAAGACTGCGGCGAAGAGTAGGCTGTCAGGAGGAAGGCTACGACCCAAGCTCCCCTCCTGGAGTTTGCCCCCTCTTTTCGCCACCCCCCCTACCCTCAATTCCCGGCCGAGGTCCCCGCTGTTCTCCCCGGGCGGGAGGTGCGTGTCCCCGCTCAGCCCCGCAGACGCCGCATGTCGCGACTCGGCGATAGGACAAAACTCCTCCCGAAGTCAGGGCTGGTCCCCCGGAGCCGTACTGGTGGGTGCGAAGGTGGGAAAGGATGGAGGGTGGGTGAGTGGGCAGGGGGATGGGGAGGAGGACACCCCCCCCCCCTCCGCGCGGGACCGGGAAGGCGCAGGGACTTTGCCCACCCACCCCCCCGTGAGCGGCCAGCGTGGATGTGACATTGACAAATGGCCGAAAGACAGGAAAAGTCATTTCAAACGACTTTGAAGGGTTACAGGAAAGGAGGGAGAGGAAAGCGCAGAGGAGGTCTCGGGACTCCTCCTGGGGCTGGGGAAGATTTGTTTATTTCTTTCCAAAGAGGGGGGGGGGGGGGGAAAGTCTCAAAAAAAAAGGGAAATAAAATACATTTGGTCTATTCGTACGGGAAACTTTCTGTGCTCCCCTGGCGAAGGGGAGCCCAGAGAGCGGAAAACGCTTTTGAACGACCCTTTCCTTCCCGCAGAGCGCGGCCAAGGGCGCAGGGCTCCGCGTGGGAGCGGGGGGGCCGTCACGGCCACGCAGGGCGGGTGGGCAGCGCAGGGGGACGCGGGGAGGGTGGACGGTGCCGCCGGCTCCACCGGCTTGGGGTAAGAGGCAGCGGCGGACCCGGTCCTGGGAAGGGAGAGAAACTAATAGGGACCTTTAAAAAAAAAAAAAAATTCAACCCTTGCAAACCCCTCAAACCACCAGAAAACGCAACTAAATCTGGGCAGTTGGGGTCAAAATCTAAAAAGTTGGGGCGGATCCTAACGAAACTCCAGCGTTTGAATTTGCTTGCAAAGAGCTCTGAGAGCCCAGGGCTCGCTGGAGATCTGGGGGTCCTTTCTCCCTGACCATCGTAAAGGCACAGAGTGGAAGCCAGTTCCCTTTCCATCTACCCTTAAAAAAAAATACAAAGAAAAAAAAAAGCCAGAAAGAGAAAGAAAAAAAAAAAAAGAAGAAAAGGAAGGAAAAGAAATTGGAAGGAAAAATAAACAATTCTAGGTGAATATTCAGCGCTGCAAAATATTTAAGGCTTCGGTTTCGCGTGCGTGTGGCGAAGCCTTTGATGCGGGCATCTCCCTCCGTGCCGAAGTCGTTGGGCGAAGCCCCCCGCGCTGTAGGGAGCCGGGGATGGGGGGTGTCTGTGCAGCCAAAATACCCCGGAGCCTCCCGCGGCGGGGGTCGTACCACTGGTACCCCTGGTGCCTTCGCCGGGGCTGCCGGCCCCCGGAGTTGGCGGGGGGGGGGAGGCAGTCCGTACCCCTTCGCGAAGGTCTGGGTCGGTGATGGCTTGAGCCAGGCCGGGGGGGGTGGGGTGTGTTACCTCGGGACCACCCCCGGCAAGCCCTCAAACGACAATGGTGGGGGGGACACGACCAGCCGGGAGGCCCCCAGCCTTCCGCGGCGGCGGGACCTTGGGGTGGGGGGACGGAGCAAACGGATTCCGGGGCCCCCGGCCCCTCCAGCCGGCCCTGGGTCGGGAGGTGGCCCGGGAGGGA
This sequence comes from Haliaeetus leucocephalus, assembly GCF_000737465.1. Taxonomy (NCBI): domain Eukaryota; kingdom Metazoa; phylum Chordata; class Aves; order Accipitriformes; family Accipitridae; genus Haliaeetus; species Haliaeetus leucocephalus. Next base: position 1,092,242 of record NW_010973034.1, on the reverse strand, counting down.
TACCCCGAGCCGGGGGGGGCCCGACACCGACCCCCTCTAGGGACAGTGCCCGCACCCTGCTGCGCTTCGCTGGGGCCGGGGGAAAGGCGCTCTGTGCCTCCCCGGAACGGGGGCCGGGGGGGTTGGTTGTGCACCAGGGTTGGGCCCCGT
>NW_010973034.1:1087834-1091938 GCF_000737465.1 Haliaeetus leucocephalus | reverse complement strand
TGTCTCTGAGAGCCCCTGGGAAGAACGGCATCCTGGCCGGTGGTCCCTGCCCCGAGCGCTCCGTCGCTTTTCGGGAAGGGTCCTGGCTTTGATCCGCACGGCCGACTTTAGTGGGTGGTGTGGGGAGCCCACGGGAAACACCACCCTAGGCAGTGTGCCCATCGCTCGCGGTTCTGGAGCTGCCCCCACCCCAACCCAACCCCCCCGAAGAGAGGATGCCACGCTAAATTGGCAGAAAGTACAAAGGAAACCATTTATAATCCAAATCACCATCATCAAAAACACCTGAAGTGCACGGGAAGAGGTGTGTGAAGGGGAGATATTCCCCCCCCGCCCCGACCCGAGAATGAATCAAAGGCTGGGTCTTAATTGAATTAGCGAAGAAACTCGGTGGGAGCGAGGGTGGAAGTTAGGCTTGTGGGAAGGGGACGGAGGAGCAGGGAAAGCGATCGGCAAACTGGCAGTGCCTGGCTTGCTGCTTGCTGCGAACCGCCAGATCAATATTTTTACAAGTTCCGTGTAATGTTAACCGCTTTCTCCACAAAACGCAGGCGTGCAGGACCGGGCACAATATTGGGGAGGATGTTATTTTTTGTACCTGCGTGTTGCGGGGGAGAGACGGAGGACCCTTCCCATCAAGGGCTTTGCTATAGAAAACAAAACAATATCTCACCGTTTGGCGAGCCAAGCTTAGAAAGAGAAGGCGCAGAACGGTCCCGGGAGGAGGGGGGATGCGCGGGAAGGTTATTTATCTAATTGTGTCAGAGATGGCAGCTTTAAAGAAGGAGTTTGAAGGCAGAAATCTAGAGACAGTCCTTTGCCAGGCATTAGGGGATTAGGTAGGGAGCGAGTAAAGAGAAATGGAAACGACAAAAGGAGACGACCCAGGCCTTTCCTCGGAGGGGTCAGCTCTCTCCTGCGCCGCATTTAGTGGGAAATAACTGATGCTATTGTCTCCGCCGGGATAAACCAGCCTGCAGAACCGTCCCCCGGAAATATTCATATTTACTCGGCCCCGGTTGAGGGGTGCAGGGAGCTTTAAGTGTCTCGTTTCAACCCGCCGCCGGGTCGGGGATGCGTTGGGAGCGGGGTCTCCCCGCAGGTCTCGCCTCCGCGTCTCCCCCGGCCCCGCATCCCCCGGCTCCCCGGGACCCCGCACCGGCAGCCAGGCGAGGGTGGTGAAGAGTCTCTTGTCTCCCAGCACTATTTATATTTCCCACTCGTGTTTCACCTTGCTCCTGCAAGGCGAGGAGGCGGTGCGAGGCTGGCGTCTGCCTGGAGCAGGCGTCTGGAAATCACTCAGGAGTCAAAACTTCCCCACGTTAACTCCCGCAAACTTCGCGGGTGCCAGTCTGGGCTGGAAACCCACTTCCCCCGGGAAAGGCTTCTCGGGTTGATGTTGAAAGAAAAAAAAAAATCCAACAACCCCAAACAAACCCCAAACCAAAACCAAACAACAACCACCACCCCCCATAGGACAGCAAACCCCCTTCTCCCCTCCGGACTCGCAACCCACGCACTGCTGTGGGGCTGCCCGGTCCTTCCAAGGCGCTGCTCTCCCCTCCACGGCGTCAGGACATGGTCCTTGCCGTCTATGTTACTTGAAATAAGCCCCTTTTAAAAACTTTCTGCTTCCGAAGAGCTTAAAGGGACCCAAGCGCAAAGCTGCAAACCGTGGGGACTTCCCCCAGCAAGGTCACGGCTTGGAGACCAGAGAAATCTTTTCGATTTATCTGCGAAGTTAAACCCGGGTGGCATGTCCCCCGGGATTTGCAGCTCACCGACACGCCTGCGAGGTCCTCCCGAAGTCTGCGTGCATACTTTATTTTATTTTATTTTATTTTATTTTATTTTATTTTATTTTATTTTATTTTAAATCGACTCGAAGCAGGAGCTAAACATTTCCAGCAGTCCGGGTGCGGATGGAAGGAGGAGGAGGGGGATCTTCAGTTCCCATCACCAGGTCCCTTCCTCCTCGCAACAAGGCGTTTTTATCGAGGGGGAAACTTGGGGTGTGTGTGTCATAACTGGAGCGTGCCGTTATTGTGCAACTGATGGACCAGAACAAACTCTGCAGCTCGGGAAATGGTTCTCTTCCTATTTATGCCCAATATCTCTATCTTTATACGGGGGGCGGGGATGGGGGGAGCGCCCAACGGGAAGAATAAAACTGCTCTGAACGGGTGAAATTAAATGCACTGGTCACTGCGGGTTTGCTGAGAGAGGGGGCGATTGTCTGCGTTTTTCACATTTGGCCACTTTTTGGTATGGGTTTTTTCTTTCTTTTTTTTTTTTTTTTTTTTTGGCCACCATTTAAATGACAGGACGCCGAAATTTAGAGATGGAGTAAAGCTGCTTGTCTGAATCCACTTTGAAGTAAGAATGCTAGTGGGTCTGAAATCCAGATCTACGAGCTAATCTCTAGTTTTGCCTTCAAACGGAATTCAGTTACAAAGAGCTTGGAAAGATTTTGCATCTATTCAAGAGGCACAAAATCTTTAATTTTCTGAGGAGCAAAAACTCCCCAAGAAACTTCATATAGCTCCTTAGGTTTTGCTTAGCATACGTGATAAAACATTGATTGTCGCAGTTTGGTGACCCATGAAATTTGGGGGTTAGTTTTCTCTTCAGACCAGAGCATATAATTATGCAAATAAAGAGCTGTCACTGATCTAGTGAAATACTCACAAACACATGCAATCCAAAATGGAACAGAAAAGTGAAAATTTGTGGTATTATGATGGTACAATGATAAATGACATCTCCTTCCAAGTTTCTCGAGAAGTAAATTTTTCATACTTTGTCGAGTACGTCAGCATAATGCGGGCGCGCACACACACACGCGCGTGTGCACACGCACACACACACGTCCCTGCAAGATCCAGATATCCACGAATGCGTGCACAGGCACACACACACGCACACACACACGCATCCCTTCACTCTGTACGATGCAGCTCTAGCCGGGTATACACATTCTTGGCAGGTTATTTTTGGTTTGGCTGACTCGAGAACGGTGCAATATGTGGCTCCACGCAGTTTTAGATGTGACACTTTCCATTTGTACTTCTGAATGAAATTCCTAGAGGGGGGAAAAAATACAACAAAAAAAACCAAAAAAACAATTAGTGATGTTTCTCGGGGACAGAGGAAAATTGCGCATTCCCATGAAAAGCAGCAGCATCTTTTGACTGAGTCCGGGAGAATCACACCGCGACAACTGTAACCAGTGTATCGCCATGTGTGTACAATGCAGATGAGGGATTTATTTGCTTCCCCCCCTCCTTTTTTTTCCCCGACAGCCCTGCTGTTTTGGGGGGTCCACTGGCTGTTTTCCTTGCGGAACATTTTTCCCCGCTCCCTCTTCTTGGCGAGGAAACCCTACTCTCGTTGGCCCATCGCTGGAACCGTGGCATTTTGGCTCTCAGAACCCTGTGCAAACCTTTTGGGCAGGCGGCCCATGACCCTTTGGGGCATGAGGAACTTGGGGATTCTCCTGTAGATCCTACCCGAGCGTCAGTTTTGCTGGGTTGGTTTTGGGGGTTTGTTTGTTTGGTGTTGTTTTTAATTTAAATTTTTTTTTTTTTTTAATTCTGTGTGTCACTTTTGCACGCCCAGCCCCGAAGTTACCCAGGACACAGGCTGTTGCATGATGTCAGGGAGTTTTCCCCGTGATGCAATCGGGAGGAGACCGACGCCAGACCTCCGCCTGCTCAGGACATCACGGCGTGAAGGACCGGCGGCGTGCAACTTTAAAAAAAAAAACACCCATCCGAAGGAATCCATTCCATCAACATTCGTCCCCCCTAAGTCTGCTTTTGGGCTATCCTTGCCACCTTTCCCGGCGACGCGGACTCGCCAGGATGCTCCCACATCTTCGTCTCTTCCAGCATCCCCGGGGGCGACAATTGCCCCCCCCCCCCCCCCCGCTCCCCATTCCCGCATCCCGCGCAGCGGACGGGGGCGGAGATGCCGCTTCCCCCCGTCTCCCCCCCCCCCCCAAAAAAAAATCCTTTCCCCCCAGGAACCGGTCAAACACCTCTCCCAGGGTGTATTTTTATATTGTTTAGTGTTTAGGATTAGCTAAAGGGGAGAGGGACGGCG
>NW_010973034.1:939655-1087694 GCF_000737465.1 Haliaeetus leucocephalus | reverse complement strand
CGTGTTTTCCCAGGCTGGGGGGAGCTGCTGCCCCTGCAGCCCCCACCAGGGACCGCGGCTCCCGCGGAGCTCGGCGCGGGGACACAAAGCGCGCAAGAAGGAGAGAAAAAAGAGCATCTTTATTTTTTGTTCAGTGCAAGGACCCCCCTGTGCTTTACAGCCCCCCTACAGAAGCAGTAACGCGAGCCGGGCCGGGGGCACAGTAAAGAAAAAAGCCTTAAGAAAAGGGCAGTCATCGTTACAGTAAAATTTTTTGTACATTTCGTTTCTCGTCGACACTTTAAAAAAATAGATCCTCTCCCGCGACATTTGGCACCCCGGAGACCCCATCTCGTCTCCCCGGCGTGGAATGCGGGGTGGGGGTGGGGGGGCAAACCTCCCCCGGCCTCCTCCTCCTCCTCCTCTCTTGGTGTCGGGAAAAGCACGAACACCCAAACACGCGATATAAACGCCTTTCCCCCGCAAACACACAGGGGCTGGGGTGAACAGAGGCCTGGGGGGGGGAGTGTGTCAGGCCGGCCGCAGGCAGCAGCATCCTCCGATGGGAGGGGAGACAGTCGCAGACCTCCCCCCCCCAGCCACAGGTTACCTCGGGGAAGAAAAACCATCGGGTGCGAATTTTGAGCTGCTCTCCACACAGGCACGACATAACACCCCCCCCTCCGGCCCCCCAATCCCTGCCCGGAGGGGGGCAATGCTTGGAAAGGGAAGAGGTTAAATGCCACGAAGTGGCTGGAGTGGGGGGGGACACACACGACCCTGCTGCCTATAAGAGCAGACAGGGATCCCAGCGTTCTGCAGGTGTGGAGAGCCCCCCCCCAGCCCCAGCCAGAGGATTTCGACCCAAACCTGGCTGGGTTTCCCTTTGCAGCCCCCCCCCACCCCCATGAGCACCGCTCCCTTTCCTCTGCAGCAGAGAGGGGTACCCCCACTCAGGTTAAACGCTCTCCCCCCCTGCCCCCGCCATTCCTAGCCCCCAGTTGTGGGATAGGAAACATTACGGGAGGGGGGGGGCAGTGGGATGGGGGTCCCAGAGCCATGCGTTTGAGTGTTGCCTCCTCGACACTAACAGCATCAGAGGCGAGGCGGGCACGGCCATTGGAGAAAAGATCACTTTAATTTAGCATCATCAACACTAACAGAGCTTAATTAGCGCGCTCGCTCGCCGCGCACGCTATCAGGCACGTCTTGTCGCTTATCAGACAGACTTTAGTGGAGAAAAGCTGCCGTCAGCGATGGTGGTGGCTACAGCCACATCCCCCCCCACTCACTGCCCCACGTGTGGCGTGGAGTCCCCACGCAAAGCAGCCACACCGGCCACCACCGTGTCCCCTCCCCCCCCCCCCCCCCCCCCCCAGCGCCTGGGAAAGCAGGGATGAACCCATGGGCTTAGGGAAAAAGGGAATAACCACCGGATGGCAAAGTCATTACAAACCCAGCATATGAAAATGGAAGCATCTTTGCATTTAAAAATAAACAGGAAAATGTTCAATGTGTCTCTGGCTTTTTTTTTTTTTTGCTGTCATATTTCACAGTGTGATCCAGCCGGTTAATGAATAGGCATTTTTTTAAGTGGAGCTTTCGGAAGGAAAAGAAGATCTACAGATAATGCCATTGATCTGGCAGGAGGAGAAAATCTCGACAACAAAAGGGCTTTCCTACAAATCTGGACCAAACTTCTTGGACCCTCCTACCAGCAGAAAATGAAAGAGTCAAGACTTGATCCCACTTGGTCCCAGAGAAAGAGAAGGCTACTGGGTGTAAAATCACAGGCTGGTTAGCACTTCTGAGTTAGAGCTGTCTTGTAAAAAAGAGTAATTCTGATTTTTTTCTGTCTCAAAATAGAAGGAAGAAGCAAAAAATCCTGCAGGCGACAGGACCACAACGTAGCTGTTAAATTCTGGCATCAGCTTGTTGCAGGGCTATGTCAGGGCAATTAGAGCTGCACCATGCTGCACTGTGCAGTACCACTGTCAGCCTTAATCTGCGCGCTGATGGGCAGCACGAAATCCAAGTTACAGCCCACAGGAAGCACAACCAGTGAACCCATATTGCTTTGACAGTTGCACTCATCTAGAAATAATGCAAAACGCTATTTAGATGTATACATCACGACCCTGTGCTCTAGGAAGAAAACAATCTAATGAGGGGCTGGGAGACTCCTTGCAGAAAACAAGCAGCGAAGAGGTCGGTGGTGGCGGCGGCTTTTTTTTTTTCCTCCCCTCCTTTTACAATTCTTCGTATTTTATCCTGTTGGAGCGTCGCGTTGGGGTTGGTTTCACTGCGCTGTTCTTTGCCTCCACTGCTTCACTGAAGAACTTGAAAATTGATGGAAAACTCTTCCAGGAAGTTAGTTCATGGCGCTCTGTACCTGCAAAATACAACGGTGACAGTGTGACTGGGGGTTGTTTTGCTCTTGCTGACCCCTGGTCTAGATGCAAAACCCAGAGAGGCCATCCAGCTGCTGGCAGCTGGTCTGGGGGTAGCCCGGGTTGGGGGGGGGGTTGGTCAGAGCTTGGGGGCAGCTGGGCAGGAACAACCGTGCACACAGGTAGATGCAACACACAGAGACACGCACACATGCACGCACATGCGTGGCCACATAGATTAGAGATCCTGAACGCGTCTCGGGCCTGGGAAAGTGAGACTCCAAAGCACCCTGCTAAGTAAAGCTTCGTTAAAGCACCTCACTTGTTCCGCCTAACTTGGGTGAAGAAGTGTCTACTCTTCAAGGTTGGTGTACTTGGTACTATTTCTTTTTCATTTTACATTGCTTTTAGCCCGGCATATGCATTTTTAACTGAAAGCGAACACCCAACCTGAACAACAACCGGTGCATCACGAAGGCATCCTTCGTGCACCCTTTCCAACAAGCCCGTACATGACATTGAGGCACTAAAGTGGACCTTTCCTGCTTACCTCTTCCTTCTGCATACAGATTGACCTCTATTTATTTATTTTTATTTTTTTTGGTGGGTGCTCCTATTATTTTACAAGTGCCTCCTTCAACGCCCAGCACATTCGCTTTATTTAAACAGAAACCCCCACAACAACCCCCAAAACGAAACCAAGACGATGGAGATAGGGATCCAAGGGCTGCGAAAGAGTTGGGACCTCTTCCTGGGTAACCCAATTATGCAGAGATGCTGCCTGGAAGTCTCTGGATCCTGGGCCTCCGTTTGATACTTTAACATTGTTAATGATAATTCTTTAGTCTGTAATAGTAGGTCATTGCTATGGTTACTCTACAATGGTGCAACACTTCACTTTCCCCTTCAGCTATTCGCTGAGACCCGGTAACCACATTTGTTGCCTAGCAACAGTTTTGTGACAGTATCACAATCTGGGGGTGACAACAATGAAGGACACGGTGGCCGTGGCCTGCCCAGCGGAGAGGGATGCTCTGGGGGGCGGCCGATGGTCCCCCGGGGGGATGCGGGGTGGCCGCCCTGAAGGGATGCTTCTGCACGGCATCACCCGCACACCCAGCTTCACGCCCCTGCCGGGACCCTCACCCCCCCGTGTGCCCACCCTTGGTGGCTCCATGCGTGCCGTCCCCTCCAGAAGGTCTTTGATGGAGGCGCTACCCATCACGTTGCCCTCCCCCGCTCCCTCACCGGCAGCCATCAGGCGAGCTCCCTCGAAAAATACCTCGACAGAAAAGACGCCACTTCCCACACAAAGAGGCGTTTTCATGCGGTGAGGATCCACGTCACGCGCACACGCGGATTTCCGCCCCCCCCCGCCCCGCGTTCGTTGCATGGAGACGATTCATGAGATCTTACACGAATTTCCCAGAGGCACCTTTTATACAAATACCTTCCACCTCCAAATGCACCCATCCTTGTGCAGACCCTCTTTGCCAGGAGGCAGCCCATCGTAACTTGCAGGTGGCTTTCCACGCAGATCATCTGGCCCATCCCCTACGAGAGCCACCCCACAGCCATACTCGCCAACGCTTGTTCGTCACCTCGGGGTCATCCCGTATGCAGTGTCCCACCACCGCGGAAAGGATAAAGCTCCTCTTCCAGCACAACCCGCAGCCTAACAGACCTGTCCCTTGGGTTACGGCATGGTCAGGTACGCTATGACTGCCCGTTGCCACCATGCAATGACGTCAGCAAAGACGTCATCTACCCAAGCTGGTTTTATGGAGGGACAGGCTGTCCTAGCACACCTCAAGGACACTCCTGCACAGGTAGATCTCCTCGCACACCTGTGTCGCAGCGCATGGTAACATCATGTTGAGCCCCAAGAGGCAAAACATCTTCCCATATGGCTTTCTGGGCCCTACGCGGATGCTTCCCACACAAACACGTCTCTGTTGCTCCTGCCTGCCTGCACCCGTCTCCGTCTGTCTCGATCGTATTCATCCTCATTAATATCCACTGGATTAAATTAGAGGAAAATGCAGGCAGTGAACATTATGCTGTTCCCCCCCCTCTGCTTCTTTCTTTTTCTTTTTATCAACAACCTTCCTCCTCTGTGAAAGGGCCATCCAGAAACAAAAAATGACAAAACAATAAGTTTCTGAAGCCTCCCTGTCCCTTTCTCCGTCCTGCCTTCTCCCATGCACTCTCCTCATGTCCTCAAGAGAGATCAGGCTTACATTCACTGGTGTTACTGAAACTGATTAACCTACAGCTTTCCTGTAGCAACCCCTCTCAACCCACCCCTCTCAAAAAACAATTCAAGCTTTGAGTCTAGAGGGACTCAATGATTCAGCGGTCTAAAGCAATTTTAACACTCCCTATTTTCTCTTTCCTAGTAACAATCTTACTGACAGATGAACAATTTCCCTGGTGATAAAATCACTACAATGGCTATTTAGTTTCCAGGATTATGATGATTCTTTGCTTGATTAATATTGCAATAAGAAAAGCTTGCCAAGTATCTGCCTTGGCCCTTTATAGTCATTTAAAGGTCAAATTTTGTCCTTATGTATTCACATTCAACTACTACTAAAGGGAGAGCCCTAAAAATTTAACAGTGCACACACTGTGCATTTATGATTTATATACCAGAGGCTCGGAAAATTAGACAGAAGCAAGAGGAGTTATGTCCTAAGGGTGATGACAGATTTGGCCATAAGGTTTTCACCAGAAGAAAAATATCATTGACGACTGCAATCTCAGTCGTGTATTTAGTAGCAGACAAATCTAAATTAAATGCATGAGCAGCCATCTATTTTTCGATAGAAAGAATCGTTTGTGAGAGTCGGATAATAAGAAGCAGTTGTACTAAAGCCAAGGTCCTCTAAGGTATATATACCCTTAGCGCTCACTAATTTCAATGGCCGTGATGATAAACTGCACGATTCAATATACCATATTAAGTGATGGGTTGTTGCACAACATACGCTAATTTCAGACATTAATTCTTTAAGAACTCCTAGGAGCATGTTGCAATGAAAAGACATATAAAAACCGTTAGGTGTGGGAGACAGCTAGAACATCCTAAAATATGCTAAGGCTACAGTCACAGGAGGAAAAAAAAAAAAAATCAATCCCCCTGCTCCCAGCCCTACAAACAGAAATGAGAGAAATGCCATAACAGCAGAGTGACCTCCCAGTTGCTTGCACGGAAGGAGGTAAGGAGAACTGGATGTATATTTTAAACATGTAAAGAACATCATTGGAAAGAAGCACCAAAGAGAAGGTGGATCCAATAAGGCGTGAGGTGAAACAAGTTATGACTGTAAAACAGTGAACAAGACTCAGAATCAATTTACCCACTGCCAGAAAAAGATACTGACAGAAACAATGAAGACTTGCCAATACAGTTGTTGATACAAAAAAATCATGTAAGGGAATACTTGCAAAAATTTAATATACAAATCTTCGGGTCTGGATGACACGCATCTGAGGGTCTTCAGGGAATCAGTTAATGAACTTGCTGAACTACTGGCAATTATTTCTCAGAATTCATGCACAATCAGGTAGGTTCCAGAGGACTGGGGTGGGGGTGGAAAGAAAAACAATGCTAATTTGAGAAAAGGAGGATTAATTGAAACTACCACATGTAAAATTTACCTTTGAATATTAGTAAAGTAAGAGATCAACATTAAAAAAAATCGCAAGCACCTTTACGGCAACAGGAGCCTTAGAACAGAACAGCCTCAGATTTGACAACAACAGATAAAAACCAAACTTGACCACTTTATTGAATCACAAAAATCAGCAAGTGAGAGATTTATCCATTGCCATGTCTTTCTGCATAGGTGAACCGAGCAACTTGGGGGCAGTGGGAACCTTGGGGACTCACTTACAACGGATTATGACCTTCACCAGTCTAATGGAAGGTGGTTGCCCCTACCTCTCGTTTGCAAATGAGTCGCTTTACTCCAGCCAAGGAGACCCTACAATACTTGAGATTTATGGTAACGCAGCTCCCAACCGTGCTGTGCCGTGCCCGTGCCAGCTCTAGCCACAAGCAGCACGTCCACCAGCACCCACGGCATCTCTGCAGGCTGGGTCCCGACTCAGCATCTCATCTCAACTCATCTCATCACTGTTCCTTGCTGGGTCACAGTTTGGGACTCTGCTCTCTGCAATTACTACTGCAAGTCTGGAACCCCATCACAGTTCACCATGTTCACTACATTTCAGCTGAAGGAAGGCGTAACTCTGCATCTGTGAGACGACGTATGGTATCTCAGGCTGATTTGGAAATGGGCGCTGGTGCACTTCTTGGGAAGTGGCTAGAGTGCTTAGGACGACAAATAATAAGTAACGATATGGGGTTGAAAATGTACCTATGAAGTCCCAGAGGGATTTTTTATTAGGGCTCAAGTCTTTTAAGCATGGTTATTACTGATTGGAAAGAATAATGAGAGGTCTTATTACTTAATTAGATTAATTAGCAAACAATATATTGAACAGCAGATAATGCAAACATAAGAAGGGACAGAGAAATAATAATAATAATAATGAAAAGGGCAGCCTAAATGGGAGAAGGGGAAAAGCCAAGATTGAAACTGGGACAGATGTCTGCAGGGGCGTCCGTGCAATGTGACCGGGCGAACTATCCCGCTGGCCATTTGCACGCACGTGTGCAAACGCGTTTTTCGCCGCGTCCCCTTCCCACTTCCACTCAGGGAAAGCAGCTCTTCGCCCAGCGAGGCCAACGAACTCCTCTGTCTGAAACCACAGTGCCGGCGGAGGAGGGAAGGAGCTCTGCAATCCCCATAATTCACTCTTGCAGAGCGATTACCGGCTGTGTGGGACAAAGGTGCCCTCCTACGGTGCCTGCCCACTGCGCCGGACAAAAGCCTCCTCCCGCGGTGCTCAGAAGATGCGCGGCACAATGGTGGTCCCCCGCCGCGTTTACAAGATGTGGGGGACAAAGGTTTCCCATGCTGCACAGGAGCCGAGAGAGATCGCCGTACGCGCCTCCGCGCTGGAATATTTCTGCAGAGAAAAGTTTCCAGGTCGAAAAGTTTCTCCGCAGATATTAGCCGTAGGGCTGAGCTTGGGTTTGCTTCTCTTAAGCGGTGGCTCATCTCTAAATAGTACGGGCTTCGGAATGAATTAAGGGTGCTCCACGCCTCAGGGTTTAGTCCCCATTGGGACGGAGAGCGTTGCTGCTCTTCACTGACTCAGCAGAGAGTTTGCAACTGATTTCAGCGGGAGCGAGCTCTGTCCCCGTGGTCACGGTCCACACCGAGACCTTGCCACGCTACAAAACGTCAATGCCGGTATTGGGTAGGGCATTAGCTTTGCAGTCTTGCCCCCAAACGCTGGCAGTGTTCGGTTTAACATTTCTACTACAACAATATAAAAGGCCTTAAGCCGCATCAAAACTTGATTCGAATGCTTCAAAAGGTGAAATGCAGACATTTGGGGGGCATTTGCACGAACAGAAGCACTTTAAAATTTACTAAACGTGTGTTATCCTTATTTCCATAACTCTGAGAAGCAACAAAACTCATTCTTCCTTTACAAGTAAATGAACAAACAAGCCAACCCCTTCTGACTTGGGAACATGAGTGGGAAGCGCCTTTCAGCAAGGCTTTTTCCTCCTGAAAGTTATGAATCAACGGAAATTTCTTTCTATTTCACATTATCTACACACACACACGCACTAAAGTCTTCATCTAAGACTTTAACTCTTGGTATGTTAATTCTGTAACTCTGTAGTGATGTAATGATACTGTTCAAATCTGCATTTAAGTGTGAGAAAAAGATACTTCCTGCCTCTCCTGCATCCATCTTTCTGGATGCTATTAAATGACTCCTGTATCACAAAGTTATTTCTAAACAGGATTTTAACTTTTTTTTATCTTTGAGTGCAACAGATGCTATAAAAATGGCAGAACTATTTTTAATAGCTAATTTTTAAGGTTTCTCCATTTATGATTCCTGGATCCTATGGATCTGCACAGGAAGAAATTACTGTGCCTGTTGTGACTGTTTTGTACATCTGCTGATGTAAACTTCTAGGTCTCAAACCCTAGCACAGAAGAAGCTCTCAGAGGATCACCAGTAAAGCTAAGGAAAAAGGAGATTAAAAAAATATACCTTGTTTAAAATCACTAAATATTTATGACAGAGGATGAGAGCTTCAGGAGCAATTGGGAAGGAGTCCGTTAGCTCAAGAGCTCTGAGAACCAATTACCTTAGGAGCTTCTGCATATGCACTTCTAGACATCACAACGGTAAAGAAAGGTTAAAAGCTTAGGCAAAATTAAGAGACAATCCATACACCAATTAATGAAATGGAAGCAGTGATGTCTGAGAGGACATAAAAACCCCCAAACAAACCCCAAATCTTTATGTGTTTAGTTTGGCTAAGAAGTAATAGTTTGTGGAGTCATGGGCACGATAATAATCTAAAAGCAACTGCGCAGGGAAATGAATTCTTTGGAAAAGCCAAGAGGGAAGAAACAGAGAAATCTGAAGAAATGAAATACAGCTTATAAAAGGGGCTTAGACACACAGTAAGCTGGTTTAGATGCAATATTCATCCAAGGAAAATTGTGGGAACCTTTGTGGCTATGCTAGAGAATAGACTACACACACTAAAGACATTTTATACTTTGTTATTATATCCTGCGACACAGTCCAGTGTTTATTTTTGTTGGACATTTATTATCTCCAATATCTTTAGTGGGATGATGGAAACAGAGCAACAAGCATCCCGCCAACCCAGAAAAAAGATTACCTCTGAACTCCCATACTTGCAATCAGTTTTTTTCCACCCCTCATTTACAACACACAAACTACTCACAAGAATCAAGTGGTTCAAAAAGGTAACAAAATATTTAAAAAAATCCTCTTGCCCTGTGAGCAGCAGATGCAAAGATTCACGCAAAAGCTCCATGCAAGCAAGGTTTGCAAAGCAGGAAGGAGATAGGAGGCTAACACAGCTGTCATTTTTCGCTACTCTTCATTAAATATTAAGGGCAGTCCCATAGGCACAGGTCATTTGTTTGCCCCTCCGAGTGCTAACTGGCCAAATAAGTGAAAGTTGTAAGATTATTCCCTCCTGAGCACAGGTTACCACAAGTCAGGTCATTTTTTGGGTCACCAAAAGTGAAGTAATTTTCTTTTGAGTATATATTAAAAAAGGAAAAAAAAATTAGAGTGTCAAACAGCTATAGGGCCTTCCCAGTAAGAACCAGGCATCCAGGACAGAACCGCTATTAATACCAATGCAAAGAGTCATAGTAATACAAATTGGACATAACTGCATTACAAAAAGGAAGGACTCACAAACAGCTAAAAATGCAGGCTGATTTCAAGAGGCAGAAGAGTTACAGGATCTCAGCCTGCGGGCTGGCCTGAATTGCTGCTCTGGGGTAAACAGTCCTGAAAAGCAAATGTGTCCTTGGGTCCAAAATTTCAGAAAAAAGTCTTTTGCACAAACGGGCAGGAGTGCAGGCAAATGGGCAACCCACCCCCCAGATCTGCTCTTGTCTGTGCGGTGAACACCGTGAGACTGTGGGCACAGGCAGAAAAGACCAGATGCTGGGGCCGGATCCAGACCCCTTGAATAGTGGGAGAGCTGGGGGGGTTCTCGGGTGGCACCATTTGCACGAACACCTCTGTGGGGTGCTGCCCCTCCTGGCACCGCTTTTGGAAGGGGAAAGGGAAAGACTTGGCCACCCACCAAAGGGTAAGGGCGGTGGCAGGCAGGATTGCTGCCGCCGGCCAGTTGAGGCTAAAACAGCCCAAATTTGCACCAGGACCCCCGCAGTTCCCAGGCAACCGCAAGGATGAAGATGCTCAAACGCAGCCTTTGCCCCAGCATCATCCGAGGACTGCCAAGCAAAGGGAAGCCACAAACCAAAACCAATGACCCCCCGCCCCCTGCCAAATTCACACTGAGGTGGGGGGAATTGCCTCCGTGAGAGCCTCGTGTGTGGATATCCCACTTGCCAAAAATCCGTGGCGCTGCCCTGCACAGTGAGAGGCAGCAAGGAAAGCAGCCAGCGGTGAGACGCTAGGTAAATTCACGTCGGGCTTCCCAGGGATGCAGTCTGAGGGGAGAGGATGCTGACTTTAGGGTTGTGCTATAGGGAAAGCCGCTGAATGTGTGCTCCCGGTGAAATGCCATGCCATGCTCGGAGGATGATCTGCTCCGTCAGCGTTACAGCATCCCACCCGTTGCCGGATGAATCAGACCTGCGGCACGTTACTGAACGACACTCTCGCCAGCAGCAATTTCAAATGCAGGGAATGTTCGCAGGGGAGCAAACCCGCTGAAGAAGGGGTCCAGTATAGATGTGCTCAGTATTATACAACTACAGATTTAAAAACTCATGTTAAAATGGTGTAGCATGCAGAAAGCAGTACGCAGGGGTTAAAATTACATTTATATCTATATGCCTGTCTATCTCTCTACCTGTACCTCTATCTCTATCCCTCTCTCTCTATAATTTTTGTATCTCTACTTTCTATAATCTTTGCATCTGTATTATCTATATCTACACCTCTACCTACCTACCTATCTATCTATCTATTCACATCTATTCACATCTATTTATGTCTATAACGACACCTTTAACTGTATTTAAAGACAAATAAAAAAATCCTTTACCTGTCAAATCTGAGATGGGATTCAGGTTACATCTTACAAAGATGTTTTGGGGGTAAGAACATACCTATGGAAGGTGCAGGATCTCACCACTGGAAGTTAAGAACAGGTTAGACAACCTTCTCTTGGGAATGTTATAGGTGTAGCTGACCTCGCCCTGGGGAATGTGGGCAAATCAGGTAACTCAGTGGGTTTCTTTCTAGCCAGCCCTTTTAATAGTCTGTGACTTTATTGGCTTTATTTAGGCAACCTGTAAAGTTGGTTGTATTCACAGGGTACATCATAGTAGCTTTGAAGCATTTGAATAACATACACTCGTGAGCTAACCAAATTTTTTAAATGTAGAGGCATTTTTTCCTGTCATGAATTAGAAAAAAAATCTTTATAAAATTGCACCCAAGAGCACAAATAAAGTATTTAGCATTTAAAACCCATCATTTTCTCAACTAGGAGAAAGGAAAATTATCTTTTAAATAAAGGAAGTTTTGACCTGCTCAAAACCCAACACTTCCCGAGAGAACAGACATCCATGTGGCTTCTTGGGCGAGACTGCTGAAAAACAAGTATTTAAGCTTCAAAGCTTCCACAGGTTATAAACCTGAAAAATACTAATGACAGATCTTAACAGGCTACAGCATCCTATCAGCAGTCAGTTACATCTCTTTCTCCCCACTGCTTTCTGAGGGCATGTCTAGTGGAGTTTTCTAAGGGAGAAATCATCATTACTGGGCTTTTGCAGACTGGGAGGCTCAGCTGAGACTGGCAGCAGCAACAGGAGCAGACCTGAGCTCCGCTGAGCCCAAGGCTGGATCTCTGCTCACCCAGCAACACTGCCAGCGTTAACAAGCACACAGCATTTATAAAATACATTTAAGCACATTAAAACATACTGCAGCAATACCTGCAAGTTAATTTAGTTCAAAATACTGAAGGGTGGATTTAAAAATCTGAGCTTATTCCAAAATCCCACAGCTTTTTAGTGTTTATAGGGCAGAGACCTGAAGCATACCCCTCGCCAGCAAGCTCTGCTAACTTGGGAGAGCACTACTTATGCAAGTACTTTCACTGATGATGGCAGGATTGGACGAGTGAAAGGACTGGGTGCTTAGAAAATAGCTACCCTCCGCGATGGTGTTTTATGCTTATTTGTTCCTAAATAGTAATTGTGCCATCAAACATCCGGACGGAGATTTAATTATTGGAAATAATTCAGAAAACGCTGATGTCAGCTTACTTCAGTGAAGAATATCACAGATTTGTAAAACCCACCAAGCAAATGAAATTATATCAAATTTAGGAGGAACAGCTGTACCAGCAGCATGAGCATGAACCGACCCGGCTTTGGCACTTCCCAAAAACATAGCAGCCAAGGCAACACCATGGAAATGGCAGCGCCTGCACCCAGAGCAGCTAGGAAGGGCAGCAATGCTTTAAAAATCCCTTGTTACATGATGGTAGAGACACCCCACCTAATAAAGATGGAAAAAGGTCCTTAATCACTAGCAGGATAAGCACAGATTTGCAATTGCAATAAACCAATTTTAAAGTAAAGCAGCTGAATATAATTTTCTCCCCTTTCACGCCAGGAGCGGAGCTGGAGACTGGTGTGGATGCCAACATAGGCAGTTGTGGAAGTAAAGGAGGTTTTTCCAGGGACAGGAACGAGGCTGTGTCCGAGGAACAAACTGCAATGGGAACGTGTGCGGGGTGTGAAGCACCGCAGCAAACACCCAGTGTTTTTATGATCTCAGCAAGAATCTGAATTCATACTTTGTAAGTCTTTAGTGAATAAATTACCTCCCCCCAACAGTGGAAAATGTTTATAATCTTCTGCCTAAGGAACATTTCAAAGGGATTTTTTTTTTTTTCCTGAAATTTCTGCTTGGATTATAGTGTCCTGTTGTACCTGTGCAGGCAAAGGATTACAGTCAACATGAGCCCAGGGTATTTTCATAGGTCCCGGAATGGTATTCACTATTCCGACTGCTTCATCTTATGACTATTGCCTTTGGGTGGCCCCAAACCAATCCAACTCAGCCCAGCCCAACCAATCCAACCCAACCTAACGCAACCCAACCCCTCCAGCGTGCAATTGGCACCATCCATCTTCTGCCTGGTTCTCTGGTGCACAGCATCCCTGCAGCAGCCACAGTAAGGGCACTTCCCCATGATTTTCCTTCAGAGGATAATTTTGTGATGGGTGACAGGAAAAAATCCCAAGAAGCCAGGCACTGCCTCTGCAATGGGGGAGACCTGAGCAAAACTCATCTGCACCTGGTCCTCTCCTCCCGATGACTGCTGTTGTAGGACAGTGGGAACGGGGCGAGCAAAGGGTGGGCTGAGATGGGGCCGTCCACCCGTTTTCCTGCTCCCACTGGACACTTGCTCCAGGTGCCACCAGCTGCTGAAAAGGACTCACACCTTACATCAAGACAGGTGAAACTTAACAGCCTAAACCCAAATGATGCTGAAAATCCTGATTCAGCTGGTCATCACCCCGTGAGGTGTCTGAAGTCCACAGACACTTCAGCTGCTGACCTTAAAGCTTACACCTTATTAGAGCATTGCTTCTGTACATGCTCAGAAACACCTCGGGCTTGACAGGGCGAATACTTTCACGGTCTCAGGCAGATAGAGAGCCTCCCCCACCCCTGTAACGCTGAGTAGGTGCAAGCCTCAGGGGGAGGAATGCTCTCTTCACTCATTCCCAAGGCTTCATTTCACCCAAACCTCTTCCTACTCCTTGCCCATTCTTCTTCCATCAGGGGCATCTACTTCTCTAGGACATCTATTTCTCCAGGACACCTACTTCTCCTCTTTTGAATTCCTCCCCCACACCTTGCCCACCTTGCAGCTCTTCTTGAACTCTTGCCCACCACCTGGCCCTGATCCTGTTGTATCTCATCCACCCACTGACCCCAGCTCTCCTGTCCTCAGGGCCCACCAATTTCTGCCTTTTCCTGACTTTTTTTCAACCCCGTTTCACCAAGACCTCCTCCACCTCACTGCTACTGCATCCATCCAGTCTCCCCTCATCAACACCTTTGTCCTCCAGTTACTGGCAGTAGCCCACCAAAGGCATCTTCCCCCTCCACATTTTATTCTTTCTTAACAGGAAAAGAAAGTCCCAGATCTGGCTTTGGCAGGTATTTAAAAAAACTGGACACAGACTGCACCTACCACCCAAGTGTGGTAGTGAGGGCAGAAAAGAGGACACATCCAAGAAAATGCAGCAGCCCTACCCTGAATGATAAGAGAAATGAGGAGTTGATCTTCTAGGTGAGAATGATGGTTTCATGGGAAATTCAGTACATATTTTTTAGTGACTTAACATCTGAGATTGTAAAATGCCATGGAAGATGGAGCTGGGCCACCAGAATACAAACACCAAGTAACAAACGGAGTTAAAAATTCAAGTTTTGGGAGTCACTGGCAGACTCTGTTAATTTTGATAAAATCTTAATTCTGTCAAGTAAGTATAAAAAATTTGTTGGAAAAAATGCAAAAAAATTTGTGAATTTGAGGTGTGAATAAATCTTGTGCACTTGCAATAAGTCATTCATGGCTAACCCATATCAGATACATTTTTCTGATTTGCATTTCATCAGCTGCTGTGTATGTACGTACACAGATATGTATTTACACACACACATACACCCTGTACACTTAAGACCTATATGACCCACTTACAGGAGTCTGCATAGCTGTGTTACTGAGAACGATGGCAAGAAGACAGTGCTGTTTCACCAGTGAATTTACACCAATATAGTGAGCGTTAACCTTCTTTTATTAGCATGACCTTTGCTGGTCCTTGCTAATGAACAATCTTGAAGAAGGCAGGTGATTGAACCCAGGCGGTGGGATTTTATGGACAATGATCATTGTTGTGGGTCAAGTACACCTGTGCTGCAATCATAAAGTTAATAACCTCTACAACAACAGCTTTACATGTGGCTGTCTCAGAAGAATGCCATTTTTGTAACTCACAGCCCTTGGAGATGCTATTGATAATTTATACCCAATCTGAAGTGCAAAGATTTTTTCTCTCCTGCAAGTCACGGTAATCAATACAGGTCTGCACCTATTACAGCCCGATGAGGTGAAGTGTGCAGCAAGGATCAGCTGCGTCAGGCAAACGCCGTGGCTCATAAACATGGCTTTGTAAAAGAGCCTGTCTCCAGTGGCTGTTCCCAGCATCTACGCTGGGAGAGCAAATAAAGGGAGCAATAATTCTTTGTAAGGGTGCCATCCCAGCTGCTTAGTGTCGCAAAGTAAATTAATTGCATATTTGGCTCAGAACTACTCAGAAACTTGAGGTTTTTTGGCGCATCGCATGGATTTCAGGCTTCTGCACCCTAATTCATAACACATCAAGACTTAATGCAGGATACTCTGAAGCTCACATATCATGGAAACCAGCAATTTAAGACTGAACACTAATTTGCAAAGGCTTTGCAGATGTGAATTACACTAAATTTAACTAAGCTGAATAATATCACACTTCCTGTGACTTAACCTCAGAGATGTCATTAGAGGGAGCATTTGAGATTAATGACCATAAAGCTGCATTTCACTCCCCGCTTAACCCTCCTCCTCGCTGCAGCAAACGGCAGCTCTGTCTGGAAGCGCTCAACACGTTTCCCCTCGCGCACGTGCCTCGCTTCCTACCTCTTCTGCAAAATGCCACCGAAAAAAAATCAGCCCTGGGTGATGTTTGGGATGCCGAAGGGGGCAAGCCAGCCAGGCGGTGATGAGTTTGAGACAAGGCATCAGGTGGGGGGAGGTGGTGAAGCCTGGCATCGGGAAGGCAGCCGTACAGCAGGCAAGACGAGAAGACGCGTTGGGATGCGTTGGGACGCGTTGACCTCCGCCAACGCCCCGCCTGACATCCCCGTCTACGGGAGTCAGACGCACGAGAGTGAGCGTGGGAGGTGGGTCTGCCACCAGCAGGAGGGAGAACCCAGAAGTCTGGGATGAACGTGAAGGGAAATATTAAGTTCACAATAAGGAAAAAAAAACCAAAAAACAACCCCAAGCCAAACCCCAACCAACCAGACAAACCCTTAAGAGGAGGGGATGCTCACTGTGGGTTTGCACGTGTGGCCGGTGGGATCCTATTGCTGAGCTGTGGCTGGACAAGGCTTGCCAGGACCCAGAAACCAGCAGGGTGAGGGACAGATAAGGGTTTCTTCTGAAGGAACTGCAGATTGTGTGCTGCCTTGCATCCACAGGAAAAGCATAACCGGACAGAAAGCAGCCCCCAAATCAGGGTCTTTCTGCTAATCTAGTTTTAATCATCTAATTGCAAAGCAGAAGAGTTTTTAACCATTTCATTTAACCATTGCAATAAGTAAATAAACTCAATTTGGGAGACCATATTTATTCCAAAATAGGGAGTGATTCAGTATTACCCTTTAAAAAAAACAACAAAAAAACCCCATCAAGCTCCAAAGCCATATCTTCAAGCTGACACAGTCATCTCAATGTTGAAGAAACAATTTACGATTTCCCTACCAGCCAGAGAGAAAAAAACCCCCGAACACCCAAAGACAGGAAACAATGAAGCTTAATGACCTTGGTGCATTTCCAAATGTAATTTTCATTTCAAAATACAGTCCTGATCTTACAACTGATCTTTCCATGTGGAGTCTTCCAGCAGAACCAGTGCTGCTAAGTCAGACTGTGGAGCTCCCAGAAAAGGCAAACAAGATCCCTTGTGTCATGGTAGAGATCTTTTGCCAAGCATTTAGTGGGTTCTGAAGAAACTTTAGTTTAGTCTCTCCCAGCTAGAAAGATGGTAAACCTCGGGAGCTGGAGATGGAAACGCAAGAACCTGCCAGGAAAGTATATTTGGAAGTGGAAGAGAGATGAAACATTTAAATGAGTTTCAGAACTTGGTGATTCAAATTATTTTCCTTTCCTTACACTGAGAATCTCAAGGTTTTTTTTTTTTTCATAAAATTAGAACAAAATGAAAAGAAGTTGTCAGGGTAATTTCTCTCTGAAGAATCACTGAACTGGAATTATGTCATCTTGCATTAAAATTATCAGTTATTGCCACAGTTGGCCCACAAATATTATATTAAAAAAGCAGGAAGAAAATCACTTAGCTACATTTGGGGAATTCTTTTGTTTGTGCCCCGTGCATATCTTTTAATACTTATTGCTCCAATTTGGCTTGGTTTGTCTAAACCACCGTAGGTTGTTTTTTCAAAACAAGTTTAAAACAAACTGTTGATATATTAGGGAAAAAACTGCATGGGGAAAAACAAGATTGAGGTGGGAGCTGAAGTTAGTCTAAATGAGAGCAATATCAGCATGCACAAATGCACAGACAAGCACAGTTTGACAGTCACTGCTCATAAAAGATCCTGCAACGAGTTAATATGAAAACTCAGTCTCCTGTAGAGGGAAGTTAGAGGGGAGCTCATATATAAGCACTTGAGGAAAACTTGCACTGTGGCTGGAACACATATAGCACAATCCCCGTTAGTCTGGGGATAAATGAAATGTTATAACTGCAATATATTGCTGTATTAAATTAAGAAAACATTTTTTTTTCCAGTCTGTTGTGAAAAGAGAAAAATCTATGACTGACTAAAAAGCAAAGAACTTGCAGTCAACAACATCCCCATCTGTTTTGACATGTTTTTCAGCTCCAGCACCAGAATGACACGAATGCTTTGCATTGGTATCTCTGTAGCCGTGACTGTTACTTTCCGCAGGAACCCCACAGAGTTTTACAGTGCAAATATTCCAAATTTTTCATGTGTTTCAGTATTGCTTTTCCAGGTTTGCATTCACGCATGCCGAAAGCCTATGGGACTGCCTCCAAGCAAGGAAGGAGTGCGAACCAAGGGGACAGGACATTGTAAATACAGGATTTGCTCCCGTGCTGATCCCTCCCTCGCGAAGTTGGGGAAACCAGCAGCCGGGCAGCTCTGGGAGCTTTGCCCCGTGTTGAGGTCTGTGCCTCTGTATGTCTGCAACGGGATGATGGGGAGGAACGGTCCGGGAGGGAAGATTTACCTCTTCGCCCCACAGAGAGCTCACACACCAAGGCAAAAATACAGCTGTATCACATTTCCATGGGACTTGCTTCCGTGCCAAGAAGCCTTCAGCGAAGCAGGACCATGACAGCAGCTGCAGCTGGGAGAGGAGCAGTGAAGCCTGCTCACCAGGGTCGTGTCTTCTGCAGCTGCAGAAACCTGGACAGAGCCCTCGCGGGGAGGACACCCTGCCCCACACGGCACGCAGAGCAGATGCTCCTGCTTTTTGGCAAGAAGAGAAGTGGGGAACGCAAACCCAACAGCCCCCGTGGTGGAAGTGCATCCCATCCACTACCGTGATTAGGCAATAGGTGGAAGCATCAGGATTTGTCCCATAAGCTCAAGTGCAGGTGTGCTGGTGGGAAATGTTTTTGCCAGTGGTCTGAATGAAGAACCGCCTCACCTGTGGTTATTTCCGTATTTTCTGCCCAGGAGATACTAAGGATGAACCTCGAAGTGCCACTGAACTTGCAAAGTGCTGACTGGGCTGGACTTCTAATGTGCGTGCAAGTATTTAAATTAAATTTCACAATGGAAGAGGTTCAGTAAAAAAATAATCCAACAAAACTAATAAAATAAATCTCTGACAGGCATACTTAGCAAGTCAACTAGATGCAACAGCTTTGGTACGGCCTGACATGTGCTAAAACCAAATGCTTCCTTAGGACACCCATTACTTAATGTGGATTTCTGAAATATGAAAAGCAGATACTTTTTAATTGGGTTTAGTATCCCAAATGGGTCATGGAGATATTCTTATCTGACTTTTGTGTATAACGCAATTAGGTCCTCTGTAGTGGGGGTTCTCAACAGTTCCCTTTATAAGGGCTTGTTTTCAGTTGCTTATAAATTTTGCCAAGCTAAGTATTTGGGATGAAAATTCCCATGCTCTGTCTCTGCCTCAGGCTGATTATTATTATTTTTTTATGTTTCAACTAAAAGGATTTAGTCACTTCAGGAAATAAGATTGAGGAAAAACATGTTTTGCCCCTGTTGGGGATAAAAAAAAAAAACAAGAAAAGAAAAGAAAAGAAAGCCTTACAAGAATTCTGCTGAGCAGCTCCTGTGTCTCTATTCTTCACAGCAATAGTTTGAAATTTGGAAGGTAGGGTCCCTGTTGTCCTTTTGCAGTTCCCATGAAAAACCACCCAGCTTTTTGCCTAGTCACAAGTGTTTGGAAAGTCTCATTTGCATATGCTCAGCTCAGAGTCCCCAGAATTTGGCAGCTGAACTGGCCAAAGACTCCTCTGAAGATGCTATTTGCAATGGGCAAGCTCCAACCCAGGGCTGACGGGGCTGAGCCAGACTTTTTTGCAGCTGCTGCTCCCAGATGCTGCAGGCGATTGTGGCATCAGGCACAGGAACTAAGTGCAGGCAGCACTCTGTCCTGGGCTCCAAATGCAGGCAAAACGAGGGGAGAAGGGAAAAAAAGCAGCCTAATGGAAATACAGAGGAGAACTAGTCCTGGGGGACAGAGGGAAGAGTGTATGGAGAGAGGAGATGATTGACCATGCAAAAAGATCACAGAGAAGAGGCACAGGAACACCAAGGAGGTGGTTTGTAGGCGAAGGAAAGACCTGGAAAAGCAGGAAACTTGTCGCAAAGAGAGGTTGGGATGCAGGGATGAGGGACAGCAGATAGGCTGGACACAGCAGGGACAGGAGGGCAGACGTGGAGGGGAGGAGAGGCAGAAGGCTCAGGGACCACAGAGGGATGCGACTTCCCAAACTAGGTGAGAGCAGCCTTCTGGAAAACTCATCGTTCCAAGCAAAGACAAAACTGACCGTCTGGGTCAGTGCTTCATTCTCCCTCAGCTGTGCTTCACTAGAAGGTGACAATCTACTACTCTAGTACTCTCAGCTCCTTTACCTCACTTCACCAGCCCACATGTCTGAGCCCAAACTCTGGATCTGAAACTTCCACCTCTGCAACTGACCTGTAGCAGTAGAGCATTACATGATAAAATTTCCCTTCTTTGTCCTACTGCGGTTAAAGAAAACAAATTACACACAGAAAACTACATTAAGAGAATATTTGAAGCACACACGCTGAAGGGACAAGTTAAGGACACTCAGTTTAGTAAATGCCAGAATGGCTCAGGGGCAAAACTGGGGGAGGAACGGTGATCATTGGTTGCTGCTCTGGTATAGCTTTTGTCTATATTGCATAGAGTTTTGTGTTGCCCTTAAAGATCATTTGTGCATTTTTCTACCAGGCTCCTCCATTGACTCACAGCTATTGGCTTGGAGTAGAGAGAGCTCGTCCAAAGAGACTGGGCTTTTGCAGCAGAACGTGAAATAATTTAATTTATAATGCAGTACAATGAGTAAATGAAGAAGAATGTAATACAGCTTGGATATGGGAAACTCATGTAGTACAATGCTATGAAAGGTATATTGGCCATTACACGGGTACTGAATAAAATTAAGTGTTGGGATAAAAAAACCCCAGGTATTTAAAGCGAAAACTAATGGCTATTTTAAAGAACATCAATAGGGAATTAATCTTATTAAGGGAAAAAAACTTTACGGAGTTCCCAAGCTCCAAGGAGCATTTTTTGCAGCATCTGCAGGCAGGAGTCTCACTGCAAGCAATGATCTTTTACCAGTGAATCACTTGCAGTTGCGCTGGCTTTCTGATCTTTGACAGTGGAAAGGCACCGCTCGTGTGGTTTCTTACATCCAAAGTTTCCAGGTCACCTAACTTCCCAGTAGCCAAAGAAGAGCAAAGCTACCTCTGATGGTCAGTCATATTTACTAATCTACAAGTAATTTTTATCTTAATCTACCTGATAGTGACTGTTACTTCAACCTGAGAGCATAGTTATTGTGTGTTGTGATTGCTGTAAAGAATGAGAGATAATACAGAAATAATAGTTTGTTATGGAAAATAGATAAATGAGGTACACAACAAGGCAACCAAAAGCTTTGTATTTCTATTATTTCATTTCTTCATGAGATGATGACTGGCAGTAATTTGAAGAGATCATGAATCCCTTAATTATACAGTGTGCACCAACTGTAGACATTTAAGAGAGGCAACCTTTGTTTCATAGTAGTCTGTTAGTCTAGTCTCCTACCTGTTCAAAATAAACCTCATGTCAAGCCAAAATAACTGGTTTACTGCAACTTTTTCCTAAGGTGGTCCACCAAAAATTCCTGGAGCCTTAGCATCTAAACTAGTAGAGGAGCTGCGTAACACCTGTGATGGGCTGAACATGGCAATCCCAATGGACATCGCAGGTCGGCTCAGTCTGGGGACGCACAAGCCACAGTTCTGCAAATCTAGTGGCGCGAGAAAGGAGCTGCAGAGCTGCTCTTGCTGCAGGGGACAAGTTGCCCTTGAGGGACACAACATATGTAGAAGCACAAAAAATACAAAATGTTTGTACTTTGTCATCGTTTGGTCTAGCGTGAGCTTCAACTGGTCTGTCACTCTGCGGAGTAGTGGGTAACGTTATTGAATTAAAACTTGGAACAATTCATACGTTGTTGGAGCTAAGAATGGCTGGTCACTAAAAGCAATATTATTCTGTAATCTCATCACATGCATCTGTAGACTCATCCCTGAAGTTTGCTGCCATGGCTTTGTTAACAGTTACTTATGTTTCAAGGTTTGGTTAACAGTGAAAAAAGGAAATGAACAAATTAAAAAAGCAGTGTGAAGAATCATACAAGACATCAGAAACATAGCAATGTGAGTTTTAATGATAATTCTATAGGAAAGAACACTGCATCTAAATATTTACTTCGTATGATGTATAATGCCATGACATATAATGAGTTACTTACTTATTTTGGAATGACAACTATGCACTTTCATTTCCTCGCTTTAGCTGTTAGCACATACATTTCTGTGCTAACGTGATAGTATTCTTTGAATGAGATAAAAAGGAAGGGTGACATAGCCACAGGCCACTCCACAGCAAACAGAATCAATTACCCCCAAACAACAATTTAATTGATCAATTTCAAATAGAGAAAATCTGCTGAGTCCAGTCAAGTCATAAAAGGCTCAGTTTCAAAAGCAGGTACCTAATACTCACACAAAATATGTAACAAGCCAGGCAAATTACAAAAGCATTAATCTGCCCAAAGAGGCAATCACCTGTGCAAACATTCACGTTCGGTAGCATATTTACGACAATTATACTGCTCATGCATCACGTTACCATTCTGATAACACAACACATGTTGCACGCTCTTATCCATGTTTTATGGCCAGTATCTTTTAAATATTATTGACTACTGTTTGTTGGTCTGTTTACTAGTGCCATATCACAACATAGCTCCTGGACTTTTGGCAATGACAGATGTCGCTGTATATACTCACAGGAGTATTTTTTGCTCACCACCACAGGATGCCATACCTTTTCTCTGTGCAGTACAAAAACTGCTAATGCCAAGATACCAATTCTTAGTGGCTCTGAACTGGCATAATGTTATAGCACCTTGATTTATTCCAGCAAAGACTCTTAACCCATGCATCTCACAGAATCACAGAATGGTTTGGGTTGGAAGGGACCGTCACAGACCATCTAGTTCCAACCCCCCTGCCATGGGCAGGGACATCTTTCACTAGATCAGGTTGCTCAAAGCCCCATCCAACCTGGCCTTGAACACTGCCAGGGATGGGGCATCTACAACTTCTCTGGGCAACCTGTTCCAGTGCCTCACCACCCTCACAGTGAAGAACTTCTTCCTTACATCAAATCTAAATCTCTTTCAGTTTAAAGCCATTACCCCTTGTCCTACCCCTAGATGCCCTTGTAAAAAGTCCCTCCCCATCTTTCCTGTAGGTCCCCTTTAGGTAGTGGAAGGCCGCTATAAGGTTTCCCTGGAGCCTTCTCTTCTCCAGGCTGAACAACCCCAACTCTCTCAGCCTTTCCCCACAGGAGAGCTGTTCCATCCCTCTGCTCATTTTCGTGTCCCTCCTCTGGAGCCGCTCCAGCAGGTCCCTGTCTCTCCTGTGCTGAGGACCCCAGAGCTGGATGCAGAACTGCAGGTGGGTCTCACCAGAGCAGAGCAGAGGGGCAGAATCCCCTCCCTCGACCTGCTGGCCATGCTGCTTTGGATGCAGACCAGGATACGGTTGGCTTTCTGGGCTGCAAACACACAAGGGTACATCTATCTGTACCCTTTTAATTTCCTGAGACACTAGGGAAGGAAAATGCTCTCTCTCCTACCATGGGCATATATGCATATGCCCTATCAGACAGGGCCCTGGTGTGCATCAGCCTCTCAAGTATTTGGTAAAAATTCTCCAATTACTGGTCAGATTTTCAGGACAAGAACTCTTCTCTTCCCTTTGTCTTGAATGCAAACTGGGCACTAGCACAAACATTTATCTCCTAAATAGCTATATCCCATATATTTAACTCTCTAAAGCTAGAAACCGAGCAGCTAACCCATTATAGAAAGCCAAATGTCCACAAGACACAAATTAGTTTGTTGAGCGAGTCACCAGTTTTGGGTTTTGCATGTTGTTCCCCTTCAAAATATCCTCCCCCAAATTTGAAGTAATGTCATGAAGCGTAGCAGACTACTTGGCAGGCTTCTCAGCTAACAGGCAGGTAACAGTGAGGTTTCTTTAAAGGGCTCGTGATATGTATGCTGATATAAGACTAATGTTTAGTTAATGTAGGTAAACTGTGTGAATAGGAGTGTGAAAAGTCTGAAGCCAGAATAAAAACAGTACGAAAAGATCTGGGTTTTTCACTCTTTAAAACTAAAAACTTCATAATTGTTTCATTTAATAAAATTGCCAACTCTGCAATCCATATAGCTCCCCCCTAGCCTCTTCAAAGAAAATAAAGATAAATCATTACACAAGTGGCAACATAAATCTGTTCTTCTCTGGCACTTTTGCTAAGAGGAAAGTTTGAGCTGTGAATTTGTAACAAGCTTTAACTATGAAATGATGAAAAGCTGGCACCTTCACAAAGCTCCAGCAACAGAGAAATACTCCACATCAGGCAGCAGTGCTTAAACCCACTGCTTTTTGCCTTCCTTTACAATGTGGCATGGTTCACAACTCTACAGTCACGGGGATCAAATGTCCTATGGATCCCTTGGGGTTTATCTCCTTCACCTGGAAGCCTGAAATTATGCCGCATGGTACTGGATGATGTAGATATTCCCCTTCAGTCCCATCTGTTTTCATTTATGACATTAAAAATAAAACCAGCAAAATTCTTGAAACAGTTATTCCATGTCCCAGATCCTCTTAGGAGGAACAGGCCAAAGTCAAGCTTGCTGAGCCATACCCCAACCAGAATCCCCACGGTTTTATAGATTTAAGTAGCTTAACATTATTTCAGTGTGCCACACTGTCACAAAGGGGCATTATAAGTGTTAAGGTTGTCAGTCTGCTGAGCTATCAAAGATTCATGTAGAAATGTATCAACATCCTTCATATAAAGCTAATCAAATTTGAAATTACTGACATGTCACCTTGAGAAGGAATTTGATTTATTATTTGCAAAGTAATCCAGAAAACTGTGAGATGCACAGCTATAAGAATTACTGTTACACTGACTTTGTGACATTACATTAGTTTTGTTGTTGCTTTTGTGCCTTCACTAAATAATAATTAACAACAAAACTTTCATTGTGCCATTAAGTTGTGTGAATGTGAAATGTGGCTGCTTAGAAGTAATAGCTCAGATCTAAAACTGCACAAGAGTTGCTTGCTATTAATTAATGATATGTAACGGAAAGCACAAAATCGCATGCAGCCGTTTTTCCTCTTTGCAATGTTCCCATACTTAATGGGGAAAGTTGCCAAAAGTCATTTTAGCTCTATGACCTCCCTTGCCTGTTTCTCCCCACTGGGTAGCAGGGACTGCTCCAGTGGGATCAGATTTTAAATGTCATGCAAATAGCATGCAAATTTTTAAATGTCATGCAGTTTAAGTGCATACATAATTTGTAGCATATTTACTTATTTGTGCTCATAAATCACAATGCCTGCGAACACAAACCAGGCATGCAACTGCGTATACATTTCTCATGCACAATCGTACGCTAAGCCCATCTGAAAACCTGCCTGCTTTTAACTTTACATCAGACACATGACTTGCCTTTGTCTTTAAAATAAAGACAATGTAGGATCCCACTCAAAAAAGTCACACACCTAGCTAATTGCGCTGCAATATTCATTCAACATGTACCGTAATTTAACACACAGCACTCATGTATGCCATAGACTAGGTTCTCTGAAGTAAAGATTTGTTTTTAGCACTGATATTTGCTCCTTGTTGTTATGTATAGTTCTGTACATATATGAATGCATGTTTATGGCACAACGTAAATAAGAATTTTGCATTTGAGATCAGCTATCCTGGTAAGTAAATGACTATGCGTATAAACAAATCTGTTCACTACCTTCAAATATTTTTATTTGTCATATAATTATATCTCATATATATCCTCACAGATGTATAAAATATTCTTAGGAAAATTGCCACAGAATGTTGTTGCTTATATTAAGTAAATGGTATATTTGTGTACTATGCTCCATACTTACATACACGAAGCATATTTGTATACATATAGAACTGCCAAATATTTCACTTCTGTTACTATACAAACAGGTTGATATTACTGAAAAAACCACATCCCTCTACTAACTCTCCTAAGTGTTTTTGTGACTGGGTTACCAACATACCTTTCAGAAAATGTGTTTTTATACTGATAAGGCTACATCACACTAGAACTAAGGATACTATACAGCTAGGTACGCTTGCAGCTAAGAACATAGCTTTTATCAATCCAATTAAATCAAGACTTATTCAAGCTGTAGCCTTCACTGCTGTCATTAGCTGCTATCTCACAGTGCCAAACGCTCCACCTGAATTCCTACCTGGATGTAACCTGCCACTTCCCCATGGCAGCTCATTTTGGGTATCACCAACTAAATTTTTGGACCAAGTTACCAAACCTTTCCTTTCCCAGATGCTGAATGCAAGCTAGGATGCACGGTGTTCCTTCTTGTGTTTCACCACCAAACCCCGTGGCAGAGACCATAGGTACCAGGATGGACTGATGAAATGAACTGGAGAAGTGTGCAGATGGTAAAACAAAACTGTGAAGAACTAGCTTTTTACCATATTCCAAATTTTCTTCTTATCCCCAGTGTGGGCCTTGGTAATCCACAAAAAGAGACAAAAAAAGTGCACTTATGGGTGGCTTTGAAGACACTTGCTTCAAACTGCATTGATAAGATCAAGAGGAAACTTAGATTCTGAAACCGTGGGAATTTTCAAAACGCCATTTAAATAACTACAAGAGTAACAAAGAATGTGAGGTGAATTTCAAAATATTAGCGTTAACAACTTTCTTTTTTTAGACAGGTTCTCTCTGGCAAATAAAGCTGTTAAGTGATTTCCATAGCATCAATATTATACACAAAAATGTGGTATCATTAATAACAATGAAAAAGAAAAGAATTCTCACGGGAGATATAAAACCTGTGTGCAACAAGTTATACCCTCACACTCCTAATCCAGTCTGAGCCATTTAATTTCATGTTTTTTAAATATATTAAAAGGCTTTTTTTTTTTTTTTCCCCCACAAAAGCCTTTTAAGAAGCATTCATAACACTGTTACACAAGTAGAAAGCAATATGTTAGCACAGATGACTTTGTCTACTGGTTATTGAAGGGAAGGATAGCCCCCAATGTCTAAGCTGAAGCTGACCCAATAGATCAGACCCTGGGGGTCCTGAATTTACATTTCATAAGCTTAATATCCTGCCTGATTTATGATTTGCTTTCTTAAACAAAGGAGGTTGTACTTAACAACTTTACTTTTGTGTGGTAACTGTTGATCTGAAAAT
Organism: Haliaeetus leucocephalus; assembly: GCF_000737465.1. NCBI lineage: Eukaryota > Metazoa > Chordata > Aves > Accipitriformes > Accipitridae > Haliaeetus > Haliaeetus leucocephalus. The sequence continues at coordinate 1,060,770 of NW_010973034.1, read as the reverse complement.
GGCACATAAAATGCATTTACATCAGCACTGCTAATAGGCCCATAATGATTCTTTATTATGTTTCAGTGAAAGGCAACTGAGTGACAGGTAACTGATTTTGTAGATCAAATAACTTTCTGCCACCCCCACACAGCTCCCAGCTGCTGCACACTTTATATGCCAATACAAATACAGTTGTAAAGTAGACAAATATATTACAACTACGTTATTAAATGAGACACAACACAGGGTGTTGGAAGAATCTGAGAGCTGTTCAATGCCGTGACTGGGAATTGCAAACACGTGAAATCAAACTCTAAAGGGGTTTCAGTGCAAAACTAGTGCAACCCTCCCTCTGCCACTTTTTTATATAAGATCTTAGAAGTGATTTTGCTCAGATAATACCTACTTTTTTTTTCTGCAGAGGGCTGGAGAAGCCTGGAGCATGCTCTCACTCTAGGTGTAACACGTATTTAAAGCAAAGCATTTCAGTATAAAGACAGATGCGCAAAACTCCTGATACCGAAGGCTGATGTTAACGACACCATGCAGCTGCGATGCACGCTTGGCTGAGGCGCTGCAAAAGCCTCCCGTGTGCTGAATTTTATTTTTATGTGCTACACCATGAGTAAATAACGATAAGACATCAGAGCCTGTCCAATAATCTTTGACAACAACCCTAACCCTGTCATCGCAGCCACGGGAGAAACCGGCACGTACTCAGCCCTGACCCACCGAGCCTTTTATCTGTGTGTGTACTCTCCACGGACTGAGCAAATAAAGGGCAACCGGTAATTTGCACATGAATCAACTTTCTCGGCAGAGCAGGCACCAGAGACGTCCCTTTTCTTTGCTGTGGAGAGGAAAAGCATCCAGGTCTGAGCTTGTCTCCCCAGAAATCGCGCGAGCCAAAGAGCGATGCGTCGGGAAACGGCAGGTCGGCAGAGGGATGCTCTTCTGGACGCCCGATAAAAAATGGCATCCACAAAGGAGCTGATGAATATTGAGCACGAAACAGGACTGACAGCAGCAGTGAGCCTTTGTCCTATTCAAAACAGGTAATGTCATACAAACCAAAGCGGAGATACAATCCCGATAGAAGATTATACAAGATACCTGAGCGGGTATCTGTAAGGAATTCAGCCTACATTTTAATAAGGTGCGAAACTCGCCGTGCCTCAGGTCTCATTTCCACTTGCCTGCAGCTGCCTTTTGAAAAGGTACGCGGATCGTCTTGGGCTTACGAGAGGCTGGCCATGGGCGTGCATTAGCCAGTACTGATAAAATAATCCACAAACTTTATTCGTGATGAAAATTAGCCTAAAATTTCACAATGCGAAAGTCAGCTGTAAAGATAATGCAGCGCTTGCTTACAGCCTGTATCTCATTACGAAGAGAAACTTTTATCGGCCCATAGGCACCGTTCATACTCTCTTCCCCACGGCGAAGCAGGGTACAGCACTGCTCTGTTGAGCAGCCAAGAGGTCAGAGGCATTTCTGTGGTTTAAGCCGTTGCAAGCATCATACTGCTATAAAACAAAGGCAGATGTTTTATTGCTAGGTTTAGCATTTTTTAAATGTCTGTTTTTGAAAACATAAGTTTTCATGCATTGCAACATCTACTCGGCTGCTGCTGAGAGTTTCCTCTGCAGTCTTAAAATGGGAAGGGCGAAGCAGACTGGCATCAGTGAAAAATCTGAATTAAATGTCAGAAGCTGGGTCACCCAGCATTGCACGTTTCTTTCTTAGCATCAGTAGATAAGGCCCCTCCATTGCTACTCTCCTTGAGGAAGCCTGAACAAGGCTTTTTGGAGGCAGTGGCTCCAAATGATGAAGTGGCTTGCAGCTGATGAAGTATTTCAGAGAGTCATATTTTCCTTTCCCGGCTCTTTTTCCACCCCACCACTGATCCTGCTTCCCTAAGCCCCATCCATCACTCTCTTGTCCCCCCTTCTGCCACTTGTGCTAACATTTGCTCAGAAGGGCCAGGACAGATTAGAAAGGTGGGGGTGAAATGGCGATCACTGTCTCTCCTCCAGGCAGCTCTTAATAACTGTAGGCGCTAAACAAACACATAATAGAGCACAACCATCTAAAACTAAAAAAAAAAAAAGAAAATGGAAAAAGAAACAAGACTAGTGTGACCGATGTCAAGAAGTCTTTGCCTTCTCTAAACTGAAATATAAAATAAAACCTGATGTTTTCCTTCTTTATACCCCAGGTAAATTTCCTACTCTTTAAAATTAGACCCTTTTATTGGGGTTATATCCAGCCTATCTTTTGTTTAGCCTCCCCCAAAACATATTAATTAGTGAGAATGCTTACACTACACGTCTTTCCTTCCTAAAATACAGGAGAACTAAGATATGGTTAAAGAAACTCATTTTGCCTTTCCAAAAGAATTCTGTGAGAGTAACAGCCATGTACCTGAGACAAAACAGACCTACTGAGTCTGATTTAGTATTTACATTGTGATACACAGCTTTAAAATAATGATATAGGTTGGATATGCATTCATTTAAATTTAATAGCAATACAGCTAATATCAGATCTGAGTTTATTCGTGTGGTGCATTTTCTGTGAGTAGGGTTTGACTACATGCCAATGATTTTTGAACTATGTAGTGAAGCCAATTAGCTCTAAGAAATAAACTGATACTTCTCTCTAGTGTCATACTAACTGCTACAGTATGAATTATGCTGCTGATAAAGATGTTGCTATGAGCCAAAAACATAACTACAAAGACTTAATCAACTTGCAACATTTACATAATCATAATAAGAAATTCAGCTTTGAAAGACTTGCATTTATGTTGCTAAATGTATGTCTTTAACGGACATTGAAAACAAAGGTAAAAATCCAATATAAAACACAGGGTTTTTTTCACTGACATGAAGTCTCACGCTCTCTCTGTATTTTCTGGGACTGACGCTTGGCTCATGTTGTCTGCTGCTGTTCTGTAAATCTTGTGTAACATCCCTAAAACCATTCTCACCTGGTTCATTAAAGCCAGCACTGCCGCCCAGGCTCACTGACTTGACCATGGTCACTACATTGCCTTTTCCTCTGGTCCTGCCAGTGAACCCCTGCCCTGCAGATGCTCCTCCTGAATGTTACCACATAGACTGTTTTTCATATTGTACAGCTTTGACCATGCAACAGTCTTCGCAACCTTTGCCAGCTCCACTTTCTTGATCATGTCTAACGTAAAGAAGTTGTTTTCACTTTCAGAGCCCACAGGCTTCATCTATGCTGACAAATTAAACATAACCAGGAACATTGTTGGGCACCTGTCCTGGTTTCAGCTGGGATAGAGTTAATTTTCTTCCTAGTAGCTGGTATAGTGTTATGTTTTGGGTTCAGTATGAGAAGAATGTTGATGACACACTGATGGTTTCAGTTGTTGCTAAGTAGTGTTTGTGGTAAGTCAAGGATTTTTCAGTTTCTGATGCCCAGCCAGCAAGAAGGCTGGATGGGCACAAGAAGTTGGGAGGGGACACAGCCAGGGCACCTGACCCAAACTGGCCAAAGAGGTATTCCAGACCATGTGATATCATGCCCAGTATATAAACTGGGGGAAGTTGGCTGCGGGGGATCACTGCCTGGGGACTAACTGGGCATCAGTCAGTGAGTGGTGAGCAATTGCATTGTGCATCACTTGTATAGTCCAATCTTTTTATTATTATTATTATTGTCATTTTAATATTATTAATATCTTTATTAGTTTCTTCCCTTCTGCTCTATTAAACTGTTCTTATCTCAACCCATGAGTTTTACTTTTTTTTTCTTTTTTCCTCCCAATTCTCTCCTCCTTCCCACTGGGTGGGGGGGGAGTGAGTGAGCTGCTGCGTGGTGCTTAGCTGCTGGCTGGGGTTAAACCATGACAACACTGTACCCAGCTGGCACCTAACGGCCCATGCCTGTCCTCCCTCAACTAAACTCTCCCCAACCCCAAAACAGGGTGATGGCATCCAGCTGCCTTTGGGGAACAGCCCCAGGGAAATCCTCGCTCCAGAACCGTGCCTGGAGAGCATCCCTTGGCATGGGATCACCAGCAACTGCATGAGGAGCACGAAAGCACAGGCAGCTGCATCCCAACGCTCAGGACTATTAGCAGGCACTTTAATTTACTAACACAGACATACATGACCATCCTACCTGCTGCCTAGCTGACCCATCTCATTTCAAACTCACTCCTGCCTCCGGTCAGCTCATTACACGCTCCTCTAAGGACTCATGCAATCTTTTTCATAAACTTCTGCAGACCTACTTGATTAACTTCAAGTTCTTCAGTAAAGCTCTCCTTTGCTGAAATGCCTGTGAAGAATCAGAGTAATTAGGCTGCTGGTCCTTTTGACAACTGCTATCACACCATAATACAGGGTTTTGACTGTATCTGCCTATTACTTCTTTTTTATGTTTATAGATTTCAAAATGGTGCCTACCATAAAATGCCTGTAACTCTGACTGCCAAGCTCTCTTGAAGCAGAACTTGCACCAGCTGGCTTTAGTTCAGGTGAGTCACCTGTGTAGTTTTAACATGTCCAGGAAGATCTCTCCATGGAGAAGCCGATCCTGGGCTGCGAGAGCAGGGCTGGCTGCCATGTCAAGCACAAGTAGCGTGGAAGGGAGCTGACAAAGTGAGGTCACATCTAAGCACACTGCCCCGTCTCAAGCTGGAAAAAACAACCTTGCAGGACACACATTGAAACAGTTTTCAGGGAAGTACCTCTACTGCCAACTGTGTTAAGAGGACCACAGCAAGGGTAGGGCAGACCCAGTGCATGTACCACTGCCAAGGTGGACCAGGGGTCATGAAGCTCAGTGGTTTCCCTTAACAGGGCCAGCTGAGAACTGCTGGAAAAGTGTGGTCGCCAGGTTTCCACCATCAACACATTGCTGTTGATGGTGGAAACCTGTTTTGGTGGCTTACCCCATTCGCCAGTCCCATCAAGAAATTGCTTTTGCAGGTGCCTGCAGAAACTCTGAACTAGTCCCCAGCAAAGACGGACAACAGAAACAGAAAGGAGGTTGATATTTTGTGTTCCCAACCAGGAAAGATTAAATACGGACTGTCCCTCCTGGCATGCGTGTCCATAGAGATCAAAGCCAGTGCAAGGTGTCCATTGCCCCTCTCCCAGCACACATCCCTATCCATGGGTTTATCTTTCCATCCTTTGAAGGTATGTTCTTGCTTTGCCTTCACTTGCCTTGACGAGTTGAAGGGAAGCTTGTACCTTGCCTTTGTTCCTTCTCCAGAAAAGCAGACCCTGCCTCAGAGAGCCCAGGTCCCCAGTGGGAAGAGAGAGGTCCCTCACATTTGTGCTGAACAAATCAGACACCTCTTCTGCAAACTTGATTTGCCTGATGCTTGTCTGGGACTTTTGAGCACAGCGATGTCTTAGCTTGTTTTCCAAGGTCTCTCATTAGCTTTATTAAGTTTCTTTTGTAGCTAGAAGATGACCAACCTTTCTCACAGAGTCTAGTTGTAGCAAAGCAAATATCTCTTGCCCCTGCTGAGGTGTTAAGACACAAATATTCATTCCCATGCAGGATACGCTAAAGTCATATTCTGAGTACAAGCAACTTAGTCTTATCTTCTCTTTATGTCTAATTAAAAGCCAGCAGTGGACGGAATTAACTCTGTTTGCAAGGGAACGAGACCATGAACTTCAAGACGCCAGGGCAATGACATGGCACCTGAATTAACATCATTAAAAAACAGAGCAGGTGAATGCTGCCTGTGAAACTCAGCAACTTCTCTGATCAGACAGTCCCCAAATAAAAATACCTTTAGATGTAAAAGTAAGAATATAAACACACATAACCTGACTTTGGAACAGCCAGAGGACCTTGCCCCTGCCCAGAGCTCTCCAGCCAGGGATGTGCAGCACATTCCGCAGGGAGAACTCAACTCATGGATCAACCCCATTAGCAACTGCTCGTTGGACAAACCCTAAACAGACGACAAATGTTATTCTGAGCTGCCTTCTGAGGCTGAATAAACCTGGCCATATCAGTGAGAAATCCACTTGTGGTAGAAGACCGCCTAAACCGTTTAAATTTTAACGTCATCTCTCCTACTCTTAGCTGGCTGTGGTCTGATACAGCAGCTGCTGGAGGAATTCACGCTCAGTTAGACAATTTGCAAACCAGAAGTAAAAAAGGACAGGACCAGGAACAAACAATAAAGCAGAATGTAATTCATAATTTGGGTGGGCTAATTTGAACATTTAATATCCCAGGTAATGCTGTGTCCCCTGGAAGGAATAACTTGAGGCAGGACCTGGGTCAATAAACTGTTTGCAGGAGACCTTTAGCACAACTGTACTGATAAATTTGCTGATAAAGACTTCTGTTGTTTCTTTGATTTAATTCCGTCGATAATTTTATTTCTGCATTCACCTTTTCTACCTTGCCTTTCCAGCTGAGCCGAGCCTGAGGGTAATTATATATCTATATAATTATAAAAAAAATAAATACACCCCCCCCCCAATATTATATATATAGATATTATTTTTTCCCCCAAAGCTGACACGAAGGACCACCATGATTTGGATGGTGGAAGGTGCCCCTGTACCATTGCAGTTATCATGATCTGCTCAGGGTCACTTTTGCAGCATGCACAGATGCTCCCTCCCTCTACTGAACCAAAGTACCGAGCCCCTTCCTCACCTGGGGCTCCGACATGGCAGTGCTACTTCAATTTATAAGATGTAGAGGAGCTGAAAACATACAAGGGCACAAACCACGGTTGGTGGCTGTATTGGGGAAAAAAAGCTGCAGAAATGGTGTGTGCAAATACCAGGTTGGAGAAGAGATGTATTTTTGCACGTCAGGAATAACACGGTCATCATGTAGAAATACTTGTAGATGTGCCAAGCCGGATATGTTTCTCTTTTTAATACGGATTACCAATCTATTTAAAGAACATGTCTCAGGCTAGGTATTTAAATGAATGATTTGGAACTTTATTGGGATTCATGGAATTTGATTAAGTGCATTTTCCTGTCACTCAGGTAAGTATTTTTATTAATCTGTGACCTGCCACCAAGAATAAACACGAAATAGGGATTTGCTCAACTTTTACCAATTAAAAGTGCTCAGATGTTTCTCTCTCATGTGCATCTTCTCTCCCCCCTGCAGACATGGCAGACAAATTATGCAAAACAAAAACATTTAACTGTTAATAACATACAGTAGGAGAACATGATTTAAACCTCTAAGTTAAATATTGTTTTAAGGAAGACAAAGTTATTTTTAGGACAAAAGCAGCTAGAGGTTTAGTTAAAATTAGTTTAAAGTGCAAAATATTTGCATTTAATTTGATTTAGACGTTAGCTGAAAACATCTCATTAAAAAAAAATAAAAAATCTCTGTTTGTAAGACTCACTGTAAAAACGGTTCCTGTACCAGCATGCACTCCAGGCTTCAAATAAAATTTCACACAGACATTGTACTTTCTTCATTATTCCCTGCAACTTTTTTTTAAATACAGAGTACATTTTATTAAAACGAAATTTATATTTTAGGAGAGGAGAGATTTGAAATAACAGCATTTAAGGGGCTGCTTAGACAGTATTACTCATTTGACACTGAAGGTTTTGTTTTGGTACACAGAATATAAAACCATTTCCTCAAGATATTTTGTGTTCAGCATAAAATATTAAAAATGTCTCATTTCCAAGAGATCTGGTGGGAGTTCATGACAGATGTGTTATATCTTTTTTTTGAAATTTTTTGCAGCATTATTGCGTCTAATTAGCCCTGATGATTTACCCATGACAGTATGAACTTCTTGAGAGGAAAGAAAAAGTGGAGCATAATCTTTGGAGCAAAGAACAAACACGTTTTTGGGGAGATGGGAGGGAGCAAAAGCACTGACTCGAGGTGGTTTATAACAAATGCCCACAAGTAGCCCTGGGAGTTTTCACTTATTTATGCACCGCCATATGATCCATCTTTTTGCCTTCAGCGCTACAAACCAGCCTTGGTGCAACGTGCTCTCCAGGCGTTGGCTTAGCAATTGTGTCGCTGCTTCTTATCTGTGTCTGACGACTCGTTACGGAGGACCGACAGCTACGGGTGAGCTAAAGGGGATGCGAAAAGCCTGCCATGGACGAGGGGAGGCACCGCTGAGCATCCCCCTCACGTTCCCCCCCTCTCTGGGCCACCAGCTCCTGATTACGGTAGACTCCAGGAACCGAAACGTGAACCACCCCTAAAAATGTCTATTTTTTGCCGGCAGGGCTTCTCCCCTCTTCGGGCCCGGTGTAAAAATACCTTGTCAGAAGTTTCTCAGAAGACACGGGGGTTATCAAAGGAGACTCGCCGGCGGGACCCGCCGAGGAGACCACGGCGGCCAGGTAGCCCCTGGAGAAGGTGAGCGGAGAAACGCTGGCCCCAGCAGGGGAATGCAAAAATCATTTGCATTGAAGATGGGGAAAATGCACAAAGTTAAGGTTTTAAAAGTTTCAATTAAAACATCGCTGGTGTTTTTTTCACCTGACTGTAGCCCCATATGGCAAGGTCAGCCCTTTCAGTGAACAAACAGCTCAGTCGCCTCCAGTGTAGCTGTTATCTGCCTCAACAAGGGGAGACATTTGGCACAGCCTAAAGCTGGGGCATGAACCCTGGCTAAGCTTAAGACATTTATCTGACAGCATCAGCTGACACTCCACAAACACATTTGCTCTCCATGACCCCAGAGCATTCGTGATTAATCAAAAATGTATCTTGGATCTTGAGAACAAGCTACAAGCCGGCACACAAAAAAAGAATATGCTCTCGATCTCGCTTATCGACTCCAGAGGTATATTGAATTTAGAAATAGCAAATAGAATAAAATGATCAATATGTTCTCACTTGTCCATGGAAGAGCAAACTTTATCCCTCCAGCAACAAACATTGATCATGTAAATGTTTTGGAGCTGCTTTCAAGTAAAGAAAGCAAAGGCATTGCGATTTTTGGGCAGGGGTATTAGATGGAAAAGTTGCCAGCATACGTGCACTAGCACTTGGCTGGAAAGTATGCAAACAGCATTTAAAGCCGTGGAGTGCAGCAATGCACCTGAACCACCTCCACCGCTGCGGCCGTTTCCACCAGTACATATTGCTAACATCCAGTTTGGGAAACACTGTGCCAAGTGATCTTAATAAAACATTATAGAGGGGACTTTAAAACTTAATGAAGGCACATAATCTGCTTCAGAGAAAACTCCCTGCCTTAATTTAAATGAGACACAGTTATAACATATCCCCTATGCACTGTTTACAATTTATAATTTATGTCTCAGTTCAAATACACTACTTTCTGCAGTCATCTGCTAAGTGATATGATTAGCATTTGAATATTGTAATATTCTGTTTCTCAATACTCAGAGTAATATGATGCAGTGCATTTGTATTTTAATACTTCTTTTTATTCACTAATAAGCATACCAAGCTCTAATTAGTTGCGAAGAAAGAAATCATGCGCCCCACCCAGTCTAATTTGGAAATTTGTTATATCTCTGTAAAAACTCTCCACCATTTCACTTATTAAATCCCCCTCTTTTCTGGTTACCTACTGCTCAGGCTACAAGTTGTTTGTGCTCATACAGCACCATCACTCTACTATAGCAAAACTACTGTATGTGCTCCGGTCCCTGTTGGCATGGCAAACAAACTTTCATTGCATGTGCTCTCTATAAAATGGTGGTACTAATTAGAAGATATAAACTCATGCTGAGACATGATATGAATTGGCTTTATGCATCTACTAAGCTCACAGCAGTATTAGATTTATACTGTTGATGCCCTCAACTAATATTCAACTAGAAACTTACACTTTTTTAAATCTGCAGAAAAATGAGACAAAAGTGATGGTGCCTCGTTAATGCAATTCGCAGAACCTCAGTAATCCACACTCCACTAATCTCCACATTCATAAGCAGTGCACAGAAAAAAAGTCTCTTTTTTCAGCAAAGACTTGAGAAGCAGAATGGTGTAGTGAAAACTCATTTTCAAACGCCATTGTAGTGACCATACATCACTTTTCCATGGGCAGAACTCAAAGGGGACAGCAGCAGATGAGCAAGCATCACCCCGGTTTACGGAGGAGGACCCTGAGGTGCAGAGCCGATCTCCCCGCACTAAGCCTGGAAGAGGTTATTAGCACATGACGATCAACTATGCAACCTGGACTGCTACTGTTAAAAACATCATGCTATGTTTACTTAAAAAAAAAAAAAAAAAGAGGGATTTGCTCATCCGCAAGAACTAGGAAGTTACTAAGGTACCCCAACTTCAGCCTGATCTAAGACATTGCATATATGTAGGCTCAGGACAACCTCGCTCAAACTCATGTTGCAACATGAGCTGTGGGTACTAGACATCACAGCTGTGTGTTTTGACATCCATAGTGAAAATGAGCAGAAAATCTGACTGTTCCATATCAAGAAGTATTTTTACTAGTGCTAATGCGCCTTAAATACCTTGTTCCACAGATGAGTGGCCTGGCACCTGCTGCATGAGAAATAGCCAATTACTGTTCAGTGTCTCTAATTTTCTGATTCAATTAGCATGCTTCAGAGCTTTCCAGTTTAATTGCAAACTACTTCACAGTTAGCTCTCTGATTAATCATTGCCCATCTGCAAGCCATCGCAAAACTTGGTGGAACAAATCTGTGTACTTTGGAATGCTGGGAGCTTAGCAAATCAAACTTGTTTTGGTATATAAAGCTTTAATTTTGTTTGCCCTTTTCAGCTGCACTTGTAAGAAGCTCTGTACTGATTAAGCAGGAAGTCCAGACAATAATATGCTACATTATGCATATAATTACTGTAAATACAGGCGAGACTGTAGAAACATCACTTAAGGTTAGGTGCTAACATGTATGGAGTAGGGGGTCAAGAAAACACATTTGGAATCAATTTCTCCCCCATTATGACAGTAAGGAGGAATTAGGCAGGGAAAAAGAGGTATGAGATGGTGATGCAGTTCCAGCACCCCTGCCTCTAGAGGTATTTCTGCACCACTGTGCTGCTGTACAATCGCTGCATACTATTCCCGATTTCCTTTTTGAAGGGAGCTGTTAACTTCCTCAAACTTAAAAAGTCCAAAAAGTTGTACTGTATTGATTAAATACCATACCTTTACTTTTCTGTACATTTTTGGCTTAAAGCAGAACACTGACTCTTGGGTAGGATCATAAGACTGCCCAGCTGTCATGGAGCTGCTACTTTTTCTGTATTTTACTATACTAACAACAGTAATATCCACTGAACTGACGCAGCTTCTTTGTTTTACAACTATCTTACTCAGGTGCAGAGAAACTACCTGTCTGGAAGACTTGATTACAAATGTAACAGCATATCGCACAGTAGGAAATTAGCAATTACATTCAGAATTAAGCATTTTGCACATATGAAAGTATAAACATAATTGAAGCTTGCAGATTTGAAAATATTGCTTAAATTCCCTGCAAGATTTCAGCATGCATTAAATTCAGTGTATATGACTGAGGTATCAGTCCTGCAGGATGCTACATGTCCTTGATTTGTGTTAAATTCAGTTAAGATGCAACGGTGTCCAGTGTCCTGTGGCATCATGCTTCAAGTGCTTTCCTGAACTGTGGACATGCTGAACATTTTGTTTCCAAATCCCACTACTTAGGAACATGCCAACATCCACCATAATTTTAATACTTGCAGGTTAATAAGAGAAATACTATTATTACAAATAAAAAGCTGAATCAGCTCACTAACTTCTCTAGTCATCAAATAAGATTCAAACACTGCAAAACTGTGATAACAATGCTCGGATGAAACCTAGTGGCATCGCCAGAAAGGAGTACCTCCTGCATCCTGACAGAAACAAAACGTATTATTGACCCAAGAAAGAATAATTATCTAAAGCTATATTATTGATCGTCAAGATGCTGTCACCACGTCAAAGCTGGAATTTGGCCGCCTTCTTCAGGGTCTTCAGATCCCGGTAAGAGTTCCAGTTAAAATCCATTTTGGTCATCACCGGTGGTAGTTTTTAGGAGATCCCTGCAAGCCTGCGGAGCGGTGCTTTGCTCGGCCAGGCTCCGTCTCTGCCACCAGCACATACCAGTGCCTTTCCCCAGTCCCTCTCTGCCCGCAGTGCTGGGGATGCCACGGCTGCTAACGCTGCCCTGCCACCCACCTGGCCCAATGCAGAACCGTACAAAAAAGGGTCAGAAACTCCTGGAGCAGGCATTGCCACCAAAAAGGCGTGTTTGCAAACTTAGCCGAATGCAGGTGACTACCTATGCCACTGGAGACACAAAATAGGTCTCTGCAGAGCTTTACAACGCTTTTACGATTTTCCCATCACCATTTTTCTATACCAGGTGACGTATATATGTCACCTTGCAGAAACAACCTATGCAGCTTGTCTGTGATGAACAATATAGACATTGCAAATATGAGGCAAAAAGTGTTTGATGCTGTGACATGCCAGCTCCTGTTCACTATTTGTGTGCATGTAGACATACACGCAGTATACTTGAGTAGAGGAATTTTTTTCTGCACTATATACAATCAGATTGCAGATTTAAGATACTTATTTCAAACCATGCTGACAAACGTGCTTCTACTCTGTGAAAAAAGAACAGAGCTTTCTGTGTCTGTTAAAAAGAAAAAAAAAAGTTTTAGGAGTTCTACATGTTTTTTTTATTTTGTGTTTCTGAAGTCACTGTTATCTCTGTAAGCAAACCACAAGGTTATCAGAGTAACCTCCTCTATTATGACCATTTCTGCATATGATCACAGAATTCAGAAAACAAAGGCAAAAAAAAAGTGATGTTTTCAACATTTCCAAGAGAATATCTCCTAAATCTGTACGGCATTGCTTAAAGTTTTAGCCCCACTATGCCCACTGAAGTCATGGCAAGTTATGCAGCTAAAGCCCTGATAATTTACTCCATTTAGGGGTTATATCCTCAGCTCAGCGTGTGGGAACCTGTGCTTAGGGCTCTGTGGCCAGGCTACCCTGCCACTCCGGGATGCAGGACTGTGTTATTCCCATCACTTCCCCTGACAGTTTACTTGTGTTTAAACCCAGTTCACAACTGCCTTCCCAGGATGAGCTGGTTTCCCACTCTGGCCTCTTTATTCTGAATAAGAAGAAGCCAAAGCGATGTTAAAGTACTTAATGTATCTGATGGAGCTGTAGAAAAATCCCCTGGCACAGAAACTTGAGCAACATCATCTCCTGGGCCATCTTGTGTGGAGGCTGAGCAAAGGGTGTAAAATACAGGGTTCTGGTGAAGCCAAGGGACGTGGCTGTAAATCGGGTCCCCTGAGGCTGTCTGAGTTACAGCCCATCCTGGGAAGCTTTGCTGGGGTGTGAAACCCCAACCTGCAGACCCCCAGCTCTGATGCTCAGCCCTTGCCTCTGTTATGAACATTTCCCAGCAAAACAGATGACCCTCCCCGCATAGCTATTTGGACTGCTTGCTCTGAAACACAGCGCAATCATCTTAAAAAATATTTACTGTGCTTTCGAACCACAGCATTAACACCCCCCCCCAGCTATTGTAAAAAAACATCACTTTCACTTAACAGAGGGAGATTACGAAAATAACTGTAGCTGTTTCACTACTGTAGGGATGATGAACTTGCATCGGGTGCCAGAGTCAGCACACAATAGTGTTTTCATTGGCGAACATCTCTGCAACCTGGCAGGGCTGCCTCCGTCCCACCGGTGTCACCACCCGGGGGGGACCAGGGGGAGTGGATAGCAAAACAGTGGATGCATGGGAAAAAAACATCTTGGCATTGTTTATGGGAAAAAGGTCTTCGTCTCTGTGTTTGTAGGGTCCTGCTACAAGCCGCATCATGTCAAGTCACCGCTGGTTTCCATACCCACCCATGAACCTACTACAAGACCTTCACTGTACTTACTGATCTTTTCCTTCCTACTTCATTCATGAAGGTGACTTGCAATGACCAAGAATGTTTTATTCTCCTTTGTTCTGGCTCTTTTAAACTTTTGCTACAGTGCCATGTAAGGTTGTTTTGTTTTTTTTTAAATACAACTCCTAGAGTTTATATAAATTGGTTCTTTTAATACAGATTTTGGAAAAAAATATGCAGCATTGTTGGATTTCTTGGTTGGTTTAGTTTGCTCTCTTCAGGAAATGCTCTAAAGCTCAAACTTCCACATTTTTCTGTTTTGAATTGAAAAGGGTTAGAAAATCTGCAAAAACAAGGGGGGGGGGGACACAGTCACACTACTATTTTTACTTCCTTTTAAAATATTTTTCTTCTCCTCACTAAGAAAAGATGAAATTTAAAGTACCAAGAGTGGAGGAGGTCTCATGTTCCTTTTTCATTACCCTGCCTGCACATATTTAGTCCATGCTTCTGATGGGGAAGAAAGTTAAAATATTAATTTTTATGAATTACTTTAAAAAATTTCAAGCTATGAGGAAGAGTGGTTTTCACAAATGAAGATTTTATCTTCCCTTACATCTTTGTTTTTAGGAAGCATTCCTCATCGTTCTACTGTGTCTTTTAAAAAGAACAGAATAGAGACACACATCAGCACTTCTGGGGTGCAGAACTGGAAAACAAGGAAAGTTTTATTCTGAAACGTTGTTTTGGTATCGACTTAAAAACCAACAAAACCGGTGAAAAAGACCTGAAAAGTGAAATCCATTCCAGTAAAAGCAAAATGAGAAGGAAGACAGTCCAAAACCGGCCCAAGCCCGATCTTATACAGCAATGCGGGGTCCCAGGCGGCAGCAGGGATGGGCAGGTCGCTGCCCGGCACTTCTGTCTGATGCTGGACCGCCACCAACAGCGCATGCATCTCTCTGTCCTAAATAAGTGGCTCGAGCAATTTGGAGGATGTTAATTATTCAGAAACTACGTGACTTGAAGAGTAACTACAGAGGTACCTTGCCAACAACGAGACTCCTATTAACAAGTTTACTGAGAAATTTTAGACTTCATTAGTAGTTATTCCCAAAAGGCACCAGTCCACTGAGACTCCGGCGGGATACAATAACCTGCATGTTGTCAGACATCTGTAGTTAAAGTGAAGCACCAATTACTGATCCTGCCTCTACCAGGTTTCTGCTGAGCTCTGCACATGGCTTATTTTCCTATATTTTGACCCAAGCGGAGCACTGAAACTTAGTCCACTTTGTTCCTTGTCAGGTATGAGCAAAGTAACAAATTAGGGGAAAAAAAATAAATCAGGAAGTGTCCACAGATGACTTTGTAATAATAAAACATAAACACAATCTCTCTTTCCCACACTATCACAGGCACTTAGTTATCATTGCTGTGTTAGTATATACTTGTTAAATATTTATACAGCTCAGGTGAAAATATATTTCACTCGACAGCTTGCATACTGCACTATCCACTTTTAGCAGAAACACTTGAGCTACTGGTCCCCAGCGTAGAGCAAAACAGAGGCTTAGAGCGTTTTTAAAGCGGGAAAGGAAAGGCAATTCTTTGCTCAGGTGTTTCATTTAACTGTGAATAAAAATTAGTATTCTAGCCAGTAACACTTTGCCCTACCTGTGGTAAACTCATCAAGTCCCTGGCTGGGAAATGCAGAGTATATTCTGCAACGGAGAACTGATTTATTTCACCAGGTATCACAGACAGGCATGATTCCCATGTGCAAGGAGAATCCTCTCTCAAAAAGAGAAGAATTATGCTAGGTAAGTAAAATCTTAATACATATGGAATAAGGGGATGAATAAGGAGTGCAGAAACCAGGACAGCGGTGGGGCACGGGTGAGGACAGTCTGGGTCCAGGACACCTGTGCACGTTCAGGATACTCACTGCTGGTAGTTTTCCCCCCACCTCAAAATGCAGAATAAATAGAAAAAGAAATCACCCTGCCTTTGTCCAGAACTGGGACAATATCGAATATTCTTGTTTATGCATTTGTACATAATATTTTACTGTATTTTAATTCATTTTAGTAGCCACAGAGCCATTAAACTTATTTTAAACAATTACTTCAAATCAACCCTTTTGCATTAATATCAACATAAACTCAATATATTAAAATAAACTTGAAAATCAGCTGTTGTGCATATCCCAGAGGTGGTTTAATACATCCATCCATATATGTATGTAGATGCTTATGAATATCCTGCTGCTTTGAAAACGACCCACTATGTTATTTCACCACAATTTGCATTGTTATAATAGGTTATTGACTGATTTTAGGTTTAAGGGACTAAGGTAGTATTCGGTAATGACTCTGTGCTACAAGTTTATTGCAAGTGCCCAAGGTTCATTCACCCCAAGCAATTCAGTCAATAACCAATTTTTATACTTCTATCTCCTTTAAAATTCCAAACCAATAATCCCTGGCTTTTTTTTTTAATTATTTCAGTATCAGACTAACATTTCCCATGGAAATCAATATGGGTGAGATCCATTAGCCAAAAATCTGCAGCACTGCAATGCAAACATATTAAAAATATTGATCTTGCAGGCTACTGATGTTTTGATTGACTTTAATGTTTGTAAGCAGCAATAACAGAATTTCAATGACTGAAACAAACTTTTGATTAAAATTATAGATTTTTAAATTTTTTTCTATTTTACTGTTTCAAAGGCTATCTCATGGTTTACTTGTATGCCATAAATGATCATAGTAGTAAATACTTATTCAGTTTCTCATTTGTAAATATTAAGGTCTGCCACAGGTTACACATCTTCAGATATACTTTCAATCACTTTTGATGTTTCACTTCCACTACATCAGACGTATATAACACCACCACGGGCAGGGCCAGACATATTTTTGCAGCATTTTCCCTTCTGGATCCTCGCATCTCATGTGTTCCTGTTACCAGCAGTGACAGGAATTTGATCTCACTCTTCTCTTTTTTATCACTATCCAATAAACTTCAGCTGATGTTTTCATAGCAGCTGGTCGAGATTTTGCTAAAGCTGTCTTCCTAATGTGGTTCTTCCTTCCAAAATAAACATCTCAACTAAAACAAAGAGATCTTCTACACTCTGGGTCTTTCTGTCTTGGGTATGCATATGTCTTCGTTGCTGTACAGTCTGAACGTCCTACCACCTGGATCATATTTACTACCACAGGGGAGAAGTGGCATCCCTGCTTTAGGGATGGGGAAGTAAAGCATGGAGAAATTAGGGGGTTCCACCTAGGTCCTGAAGGCTACGATGTGGTACCTCCAAAGGATGAGAAGGTTTGTCATCAGGAGGCACCAGTCCTGATGGCTGGGCGAAGGCTGTCTGAATGGTTGTTTGCTGCAGGTGACACATGTGGCTGCTGTTGGCTGTCGTGAGCTTCGGGCTAGTGCAAGACCTCTCTTTGCCTTGGGATGCAGAAAGGCAGGGGGAACTACATATGCCTATTCGGAAAACAGAAATAAAATGGACTCCTATGAGGAGGCACCAGAGGTGGGTCCATGTGACCTCCATCCCCAGTAGACTGTACTGGCATATGGAACCTGCTGCACCTCCTAGACACCTCCATCGCACCACACTCATACAGACAGAGCCTGTACGCAAACCTGCGTATAAATAAGCACCTGACAGTGAAGCTGTAGCTTTATCATTCTGGTGCCTGGCACATGGATATGCCACCTGAGGCCCCTTCCAGGCTTGCACTTCCACAATTCAATATTATAGCAGCTTAAGATACATCCCCTTGGTCGGACTGAATTTCCTCCTGACCTTTCTCATTCAAGAAGGTTTGTTTTCTTTGGGCTTTTTATATTACAGCTGGGATTTACCTGAAATGACAGCAGTGGGCAGACAGCTTTAGGGAAAGAACAAAAAATGGACCACGTCAATGGTTCTGCTATTTTTGTTTCTTTTAAATCACAACCCTCTTCCAGCTGACATCCAACTCACGAGGTCCACAGCCCAACCTGGCCCATGTAGCCAGTGCAGAAAAATTTTCCAGAACAGGAATAACCAAGGGACGAGGCATGCTGAGACACCTGGATCATGCAATTAAGCAAAAGAGATGTGGTACCTGTGCAGTATTTAATACAACATCCACCACCGAGGTACAGCTCCTGGCCCAAAATCCTCTTACAAAGTCACTACATGCATGGACCTGGGTTAACAATACCTCCACGCACGCCACAGACTGAAGCTTTCCAGTTGGGTGCGATGCCCAAAAGTCCTGTGCCACCAACAACTCCACATCCCTCTGGAAAAGCTCTGGGGACCAGACCAGCAGACCCAGAACCTTGCTCCTACCTCTCCCACCCAGATGCACCCTGTTGAGCGCTGACTCCATGTGTCTGGTTCTGCTGCCCCAGAGGGGTTCTGCAGTCCCGTTAAGCCTTGATGTTTGTTACTATCGATCACCCACTTCGAGATGTTCCAAGAGAACAAGCAGACTAGCTCTGTCAAGAAGCTGCACGTGGCAAGAGAAGAGACAACTTCAGCTTAGCTGTGTATCTAGATGACCCAATCTAACCCAAGGACCTCTTCTCCCACTGCGGGACATTAAGAAAAGTAGTCCATGTTTGCTGTGAAACACCTACAGCAGGTAGTGCTTTTGTCTGCTGGTGCACCTTGAGATCCTGGGAGTGACCAGGAAACAAAACTGCCTTTAAATGAGGAATGTTTTGGACTAAGGGCAGACAATTTCACAAGCCAGGCAGAGACCCCTCCTGTAGACAAGGAGCTGGAGGGTGGAGAAATTCTGCGTTGACCATGACCATGACCATGACCGTGACTAAAGACTGTCCGACTTCAAGTCTTCAACCACCTTTAGATTAAAAAAACCCCAAATGACAAAGACCAATAAACTAAGAACAGTGGACAGTTATGAATCTAACTACAAAAAGAAACTGGTGAGTATCAAAGGGATTGGTAACATTGCAAATGGTATTCTTCTACATCTGTACTGTAAACAACTAAGCATCAATTTATAATCCTAGAAATTGAAATATCTTGTTCTCCACTTGCAGAACAGGTAGTCTCAGTACAAGCTTTTTTATGTACTCTGACAGTATTTCTACACATGCTCGGAAAACTGCTCCAGGCTGGGGAGCATATTTCAGGGCTCCAGCACATGAACTTCGTGCAGATTCAGCTACAGGGGTTTGAAGCGCTCCTGCTTTCTGCGGCTTGTCCTGCCCCTCTGCTGGAACGCTGGCCCCTGAGGTAGAATTAGCAGAAATGAACGTACCTAGCACATTAGCACAAATGCACTTTTTTTGCAGTTTAAGGTTGCCATGTTGCAGGAATGTGCGTACCCCCGTACAGCCTTTGGCAAAGAGGAGGTGGTCAGCAAAGTGACGGGCAGAGGCTGAGAAAGTTAAATAGCCACCAGTCTATCTCCATATCCATTCACGGCTGAGACTATGAGTTGTGAAGTCAGGCGCTTGCCCACTGAAACACATTAATTTTCTATTTCCTATACAGTTTTGCCAACATCAGACAGAAATAGCCCTGGCTCTGCTGTGGGCTGACCACTGGAGACAGAATTGAAAAGCTCTGCAGCTCATGAGCCACGCTCCAAGACCCTGACATGGTTTCTTAATTCCAAGTATTGCCTGAGACAGAGTAAAAAATATTCACACCATTCATTTATTTGCATATTCATCTTGTCTATCACAACAAAGAGACAAATTTAGAATGGTTTTTGTAAGATTTGTCTTCAGTGTCTAGCTGCATAATGTAATTGCTAGTGAGTTACTATTTGCATGAAACAGCCTATTATCCAGTATTATCCAGTGAAGCAGACTGCCCTCATTTCATAATGCGGGCATGCACAGTGCTGTCTGTCTCCTCGTTGCCCGTCCAAGTTCAGGACACCCATGGCAGACCTGCGTGAGAAGATCCGCATGCTGACTCCTGCTTGTGCGGTACACCGCGACCAAGCAGTTTGAGCTCAACCGCTGTCTCCAGCTTTGTCTAATGCATTTCTGCCCTCACCACCTTCCGAAAATTCACAAAGTAACAATGAGGATGACTGAAAAATCATGAGATTAAAGAAAATAATTTAAGGGTTCTTGCTTCTGAGCCTCGCTGATGTTAGCTGAAAAATTTTCAAGCTCTTTTTCCACACAGCTAGATGGGCAAGAAATTTATATTAAAAAGTGCAAGACAGCAATTGATCACTTCACTGCAGCATCTGTAAATAAAATACAGACCGCCACCAACTCACTATAAAACCATAAATGAGAAGGAAATAGTTGTTAGCATCTGGTGTTTGCAATACTGTACATGGTGGAAAGCACTTCTTCGCTGTTGGTGTGACAACTTGCTGATGTTCTGAGATGACCCTACCATTTTTATATGTGAACAACAGATACTGCTATCAATACCTAATACCATCATCCATGATCTTGAAATGGAATTAGATCAAGAGAAAATGAGGTATAACATATAGAAAAAGGATTGTATCTGGAATTTGCAAGCATGGATTTGAGTAATATCTCTACCAAGCCATGGGAAGTGCCACTTCTAATAAATTAGTGACATCGTTGGTGGACCAATTCCTCTCCCCGCCAGATTGTATAATGCCAACTCTTCCATTTGGCTGTGCCAAATGGGTTTTAACCCTCTCCCTGCTGAACTTAGCACGAAAAGACATCTAAATAGGAGTACTTAAAAGGTCTGTGACTCACCCTAAAATATTCTGCAGCTCCATAGCAGAGCAGAGACTGTGCACAGGCCTCCTGCAGCAAGCCAGCCTGCACGCAATCAGCCTTCTAATCAGGGCATTAAACCCCTTAAATCGGTCTGTTTTATTACCTCGGCCTTATTAAAGTGCCTTTAACTGTCTACTTTTATGTAAGAGACTGACATCTGCCCCTGGGCAAGAACAAAACTCAAAGCAACCCAAACTGTTGCTGTCCTTGCTCGAGTCACTGCGTGTGAAGCTTGTGCTCTGCCACCAAGGCAAATTACTCAGGACACCCCAAAAAAGCAGACAGAGGTATGTTGAAGACCTCTGTGACCACACAATTTTGATGAAGCTTCAGCAAAGGAGCAGAGAGGGCTGCCCGTGTGAGTCTCAACACAGTCGGTGAATTAATGGTCAAACTCAACAAGGTGCTGAGCACCTCCTAAAAGAGCGCTCAGGATCCTCATGTCCCAGTCATACCAACAGTGATGGAAACTCTGGGCGCTCAGAGGTTTCTGGACTGATTCATTAAATCATACGTGGTTGACTGAAGGATGAATATTTTGAATTAGCAAAGCAACCATACCAAACCCTGTAGGGCCAAAATGCCCTCTCTTATTTAATCTTAAAAAAAAAAAAGGAAAGGACTCCCTTCCTGAGTGAATTAAAATGTCACTGTATGTATGTACTGAGTATCACGTCAGCCTATAATGCAAAGAATCAATTATAGATTCAGAAATCCTTAAATGATCTGCAGGCTTCCAAGATTTTTTTGCAGTTATTTATGTTGAGCTTTCATGGGAGGCCTCAAAGACTGAAATAGGAAAATAACTTTAAACGTAAAAACATAACATAAAAAAGGTTATGACACAAACACAATAAAAAAAACCCAAACAACTTTTTGGCATTAAAGCATATGCTCTGCCCCCTGCAGCTAAAAGTCACATACTGAGAGTGCATGTTCTGTCAAGAATTACTACTTTCAGGCATGGCTGGTGATTTTGGACAGTAGCACTTAAGAAACCTTCAATCTGGCAGTTTTCTCACTGCACATTTACTAAAGCATCCCCACTGTCCAAACTCCCAGGAGTCTGGGGATCTGACCTCTTGGAAGGGAAAAAACATAAAATAAAAGGTTCCCGGGGTACTGTTTTGATCTGGTCTGTACATTTTTTCCCCCAGCCATATCATTATTCCAATCTACTCCCTGGAAAACATTGCAAATGCAAGAGCACTTCCCTCCTTTCTTTCCTGGGAACAGAGTGGAAATGAAGCTGGCCACAGCCCACACAATTGCTGTTAAAAGTAGTAGTGTTCTCAGCAAAGAATTATTTACAAGCTGTAAGATCAGGAACAAATTGATCAGCACAATTTATTTTACAAATTTCTCTTATTGCAAATCGCTTGCCTGAAGATGTTCTGGAATTAACATGAATAAAAGGCAGACTTCACTTTTTACTATTCCATGTTTAACTGTGCTGTACAAAGGGTTTGTTTATTTATTAGAAATTACATTAGCTAAATGCACATGCCCCCCCCCCCCCGCCTTTTTTTTTTTTTGTTAGCAAATTCACAAAGCAATCCAGATTTCGGTCCATTTGCTGTATGTATGTATTCAATGAATTTGTAAACGGATTGTTCATGAATACTTTACTAAGGCTTATTTGTTATTCCCTGTGTGTGACTGGCCACCTTAGCAATGCGATATATTTGTTTTATTCCCTGACTGGGGACACTGTGGACATCAAAAACAATGACAAGGGATAGCCTCTTCCTGATTAACACTTCCTAACAGAACTTCTTTTGCTATTGTATGTCATACTGGGGAGGACACTGTTATCAATAACTGTCAGTCCTCTGTATCTTGCCAAAATCAACAGATAATGTCACCCAACACACCTGCCAGAAATCAAAACTCAAACTTTCATCCATGTATTATCTTTACACATACTAAAAAAAATAATTCCTATTTTAAATTGCTTAAAAAGCTTTCCCAACTGTATTGTACAGTGTTTATATCTTTAAAAAAGACAGGAAGCGTGTTTTCAAAATTATGAAAACGGCTTAAAAACTACGAACCTGAGAATCTTTGCGTCACCTGGATTTTCAGTCCCTTCGCTTTTACTTTTTCTCTGCCTATTCATATAGCCATGGACAAGCAGGTGTGACGGAGATGTCTACAGGTCCGTGCCCTGGCCCACAGCAAGACCTGCTGCACCTATGTTATTTCTGGCAAACATCTGCCTAACCAGTCCTTAACCACCTCCTCCAGTGATGGAGAGCCCACAGGCAGTATCCTCCAGCCATACCATAAGAAAGTTTCCCTTAGTGTCTAACCCAAGCTTTTCCTGCTGCGATTTAATTTTATCCCTTTTTGTACTATTTACCAGGCGTACGGAGAGCAGACGGTTCCTTTCTTCTTTGCAACAGTCTTTCACACACCCGATGATTTCCACCATGTTCTTTCTTTCAGTCCTCTTTTTTTAGGTCAAGCCTTCTCAGTTTTTTTCACCCTTTTCCTAAAGGCCACATTTCCCAGACTTCTCATCACTTTTGTTGTTTTCCTTTGCAGGTTCTCCAGTTCTTTCTCCTCTCTCATGGGCTCTGCTGCCCATCAGCATGCACAGTCTCCCAGCTGAAGCCTCACCAACAGTTTCCCAAGCTATAGGGCTTATTTAGACATTTCAGTAAAAGGTTTGTCTTTTCTCCAGCGATGCATCGTTGTTGACTTATCTTCTGTCTGCTGCTGCAAAGGGTAGCAATTTATTCTCCAGGGGGGAAAAGTGACTATCGCTTCACTCCAGCTCCTGTGATCCGCTCTGTGCCGCCTCTGATAAATTCACCCCCGCGCAAGCCACACTCCTCTTCTTCGGGGGTCCCACTTCTGCTAGGTCTGGATCAAAATCTGCCGCCGCTGTGATCCCAGTACTGTGCAGCACGCGGTACCTTTCAGCAGTACGGGAGCAGCCGTGCTTTCATGTCTCGTGGCGGTTGGTGGGAAGAAAGGCTGCCCCTCAAAGAGGGACTGGAGAGCAGCTGCTGCCGGTGTCAAGGCACGAGTAGTACTGGTGCAGCACTGCCTTCCCTTGCTTCTGAGTACAGCCAGAAACAGGAAAAAGTCTCTAATTTCTGCCACGAGTAGCCGCAGCGTTACTTCGTTCATTAAGGCACAGCCAAACTCTGCCACGTGCTCCAGGAACTAAGTTAACAGCTGAGCACGGGGACCCCAAAATTTCCACCTGGAGGGCAAAGACACGGCTCTAATTCTGTTGCGTTATTGCTATTCGTTGCCTTGTACTATCCTAAGCGATTAGCCAAACCCAAACAGTCCCCAGATAATAATTCTGGAGCAAAGCTGATACTCACGTGGCAGAAAATTTGCACAAAACCTCCCTGTAACGGGAACGCATTGAGGAAATAAGAAGGCATGAAGACATCTAGTCCTAAATGGGTTTTGCAGACCTGCCTCAGCAGTCTTTTCCTCCCAGCTCTGACAGCTGGACCAGAAGAGAGAATCTGATCCCACTTCTTTTTCGTGAAGGAAAAGATGTAGAAAAATATCCTGTTGCTTCAGAATAATCATGTCCTGTTTTGCTAGAGATGAAGTTTTCTATCAGTTCAGGAAATGCAGCTGGTGCCATGGTGATCTACACAACAAATACTTGAAATTTTTTTTTTTCCTTCTTCTATGAATCAAAGCAAGGAGACGCGGATGGTTAGAGTAGGTCAGAAAAGGTGTTCCATGCTGGCTATTTAGGCAAAACACAGTCCACCTGAAACCTTAGAAAACATTATTTGCAACTAACAGATGGAGGCATCTTTGTGCCCACAGAACCTCCCTCGTACATGTCCCCTGGGAAATGCAGGACACAGGCAGAAGTCACCCAGCTGTGCATGACAGCTGGCAGGCTGCGAAGGACCACCAGAACATGAGATGACGCGTACAACGAGAAGCTGAAACTCCACAGGCTTTGCAAGACACCCGAAGGGGTCAGAGTCAGCCTCAGTTTCTTTATCCATACCCCTTTCCTGGAGAAAACTGTGGAGCCTGAGGTGAAGACCAAATCACTAACACATTCAGAAGCTAACGAGCTATTTCTCCTTCCTGTCCAGACCTCGAGGGTCTACTCACCACCACGCTCAGAATCAGCTAAGTGAGTCTGCCACCTCTCTGACGCTCAAAAGCTAGCAGCCTGCCCAGTTTACTCTCCACACACTATAACCTTGCCATGGACAAATACGTGTACGGTAAACCTTACGGCTATTGCCTGCAAGAAAAGGAAATCAACTCCGACCTTGTACATAACTGCAACAGGTCATGTCTCGGTGAGGTTTTTGCGTGTGTGAGTGTTTTGTTATCTATTATTGTTCTCGTGCAAGTAGTGTTTTCTTTAGTGTTATTGCTTTACTAACTCTAGTCATTATGGCTGTATTAATCTTAGTTAATAAAATAAGTATCTGAATTAAGCAAGGGCTCACCTATTTCCCTGGCATAACTACACCCCTGCTAATCCATCAGCTATCACAGCACACCACTGTGAGCTTTGGTGGGAAGCGAGTGGGCAAAAAGCATTGAAGGTCCTGAGACTTGGTGGTCCAGCTCCACGATGCCCTGAGATACCATGGAGCACACGGGCAGCACGAGGCTGCCCTGCAACACCCATGCTAATGCTGCTCGTAATGATAATTCATTATGGCTGCTTCTCTGAGCAGACTGTCGGAGAAGAATGATGCTGATTAGAGGCACTGATGACAAAAACAGTGGGACACAGAAAGAGTAAAATAGATGTACTTTCTACAGAGTGGAAAATCCAGAGGCAACTTGCTACCTCCAAGCAGCAAGTATGTAAGAGTAGCAAGTATATAAGATGAGTAGATCAAGGCTTCCTTTACATAAACACCATGGATCAGCACGGGTCAGGAAAATCTAAAATACACCAAAAGCCCATTGGCTTTGAATTCTAAAAGTTTTGAAGTTCATGGAAATGCAAATTTCCTGGCAAACTCTAGAAAGTGTACAAATCAAAACACATGGTAAGCTAGGATACACAGGTTCTGCAGAGAGCCAGTTTTTGTGCCTAAGATTTTTGGTTCTTGCCTAATATGTATATGCAAAATCTGAAAATAAAATTCATCCCGTTTATCCCACCTAGAGACAGGTGTCTCATATGGACATGGTGCATCTGCCAAACAAGATTACAAAACTTTCTGGAAGATGCTACTCGCAGAGAAAGGGAGCACGCATGCTTTATTACAAGTAAAGAATTGGAACAAAGTTAATCCAAAATAGTTAAAAAATATCAGATCTGCGACCATAGCAGTCCAACCCACACTAGGTCTCCCCTTCCTACGTGAGAGGAATCTGAGATGAGGCAGCTGCACGACAGGGCAATGCTGCCTGAAACTGATAAACCGATGCTCCCTGCTCATAGCTCATTTTTAATTTTTAGGAAAGAAATCAATGAGTGCAGATAAAACACAGAGGGCTGTAATCCCCTGGAGTGATCTTGTCACAACATGTGTTACTGCAGTTCTACACTTTTACCTTTGCACTTTGTTGTATGTAACAGAGCAACATAATTAACCACTGGTAGGTAGTGTTTACGTTAGTTCTCAAAAGGTTAAGAAGCTGATTATAGCTAAAATCAGCTTTGCCTGGGGCTTTAGTGGCTCTGTGTAATCAAATTAGACAAGCAGGGCACAGTGTCACCTAACACAAACCAGTGGCACTTTCTTCTCTCTTTTGACCTTTTTCATTAGATGAGCAAGCCAGGTTTTAGCTTATTCCAAACATTTTGAACAGATTAGTTCCCAATAAACTCTGAGCGATAAGCCAGGCGTTCATCCACATCATCTCCATGAGCGACTCAGTGAGACTGCACTCAAGAGGTTCTTCAGGAATAGCGTCAACTTTGCTTTCCTCTGAAATAACCTCTTGATTTAATTAATTTTTCTTTTTCTTGGGGGGGGTGGGGTGGGTGGAAAAGGTTTCAGAAGGTGAATGGCAATGACTTCAAATCCCAAAATATCTTTAGCCGCTGTCTTTGTCTTGGACATTTTATCGTTTTGACTCTAGAGCTGCAGAACAGTCCCTCCAATCCAACAGCAAACAGATAACTTCATAAACACGGCGGATAACGCATTAGCATTTCTAAGAAACCACGGGTAACCCGCTCGGCAGAGTTGTGGCTCACCCTCTCTACGCAGCCGCGCCACTCTTTGAAGTCAAGCAAGGTGAACGGTATAATGGAGGTGTTTAAGGAGGTTTAATAATGTAGAGAGAGGAGCAAGCCAGCCCCACATCAGAAGAACGCTTTCCGCACGGCTGTACCATAACTAAATTTAAATGCAGGCTGCAGCGCCGGTGGCTTCCATAATCTTGGTATCTTTGAACATAAAGGGAACAAAAGATTAAACAGGCAAAGAATATACAAAGCAAAGTAATGGCAAACTTAGATAAAAACCTGCAAGTTAAGGAACGCACTATGCCTTCCTGAATTTTCTGCACTAATGTAAAAAACAGTAGCTAACTACATTTGTTGAATCTTTACATATTTGATCCTTAACTTCAACTCCAGCTCTGCCTGAGTACGTACTGCAGCTAACTTACAGAGCCTTTATGTCATGAAAACAAGCAAGCATATGAAACAATAGCTACTACAGATGATTTGTGCTTTTTTATTTACAGCCAATAAAATCAAAACTTGTTATTTTAATTGATTAAGTAATAAATAAAGTTACAGAAGTCAAGTCTCCGTACTTGCACAGTCTGATGATTCCTGCTAATCCAGCAGTACTTAACAAATTCACATGTGGTTAGCCTGCCTTGCCATAGCTGTAGATCACATTTCTATGCTGCAAGCTGTGCAAAAAAATCAATATGCCAAGTTTAACATAAGGACAGGAAACACGATGTCCTCCTATATTTTCAATGAACTTCAAATGACTGTGCTGTTCCTAGTCTGCACAGTTTATTTCAGAGAAATGCATTCTTTAAGAAGAAAAAAGAACTATCACGCAGTGAAATACATAAATGCATTGGTGGAGTCATACCTGACTCTGTAATAACAGTTTATTTCAAATAATCTGACATTTTGATTGCATCATTAACCAGTCAGAAAGCTCCCCTCTCCCCCTTTACTTTAAAGCACAGGCATGTTCTTCAGACAGAACATACACTAGCCATACATATTTTAGATTTAACAGTAAGTTCCTGTACACTTTTTTCATACATCAACTCTTTAGAAGACAATACTCCTTTTTTTCCAACTGACCGCCCTACACTGTAATTCATTTATTTACACCTAGTGGCAACCACCATCCATGCAAAACAGCCTGTTAACTGCCTCCACGTTTCTCTCCTGCAGATCTGCCATACGTTAGCTGCAGAAGCACACCATTTGTGCGGGGAGGGTGAGGATGAGACACCCCCCCCGATGGGGCAGGGGCATCCATGGCCAGCACCATGCTGCACCGGGAGAAGCCGCCAGTGGCCCCACTGCTGCCAACCTCCTTCTTGTACAGGGGAAAAATACAGGGGGGGGAAAAAAAAAAAAAAGATTGGCTTTAAACACTCGCAAAGGCATTTTCAAAATGTAAGACTACGCAGGGAAGCAGAGAAATTCTCCTTAACATACGATCGGCTCTTTCAGTGGTAATTTCTCTTCATTGCAATGAGCGGCTGTAAATGGATTAATGGCATTTAGCTCCAGAGAGAATGTCGTTGATCTGTACTGAACATATAAACTGTTATATAAAACACACTCAAAGACCCACACTTGTTCCTAACTTTCTATTAATGTGTCATTTGCAAGACAAATTTTATTCAGAGATTAATGTACCATTTTAAAAACCGTAGGCATAAAACTTCCAATCAGAAAATAACAATGTAACAATTTTAAGTGTTGAACAATATTAATACTGCAATAAATTATGATTTCAGTACATTTTAGCCTTCTTATATCGGTTCAGAGCGTGTAGCACAGCCCTACACTACTACAAATGAGTTGTTTCAGGGACTCCCAAAATATCAAATATGCAAAGTTTGCTTCCACAGTCTCTCCTGCTAATGCAAAAGAATCAATACTATTGCAGCAATAAGTGATAATCATTGCCCAATACCGACACACCGTTCTGAGGTGCATCAGAGGATGCGGACTGTCACTACAGAACAAGGACGGGAACTGATTTAATGGTATGTGCCGTATACGTGAAGATATCCTGGAGTCCCAAAGCACCTTTGTGCCAAGCTATAGGTAACATCTGTACATAAATAATGGTCTAAACAGCTTGCTCACCTCATTCAGGGGCTTTTACGCAGCAGTAATGCTCAGTCAGGAAACTTCCCCAAAGCAGGCGGCTTCGTTAGAGTTAGACAAATGAGACTGTGCATATATAAATCACCACTGAGTTTGTACTAAATCTTTAATATCTTAATGCCTCCATTTGCTTTTTTTCCCTGACTTTGACATCCCTTCAGTGTGAACAGCTATATTTAATTTACAAGGTTTTTTTGGTGATTTTTTTTTTCCTCCCCAAAATCAGAAGGCAGGAAGTAGATGGGTGTAACTTAAAGAGGCAGCTGAGATGAGTTGCTGGCAGGGTGAAGTGGTAGGTTTTAGTAATAGCTGGAAGCCGTAAGTGGTTCTAAGCTTTGAAGTCAGTGCAGCTTTGATGTGCTACTCCCATAGTTAATCGCAAGATAGTCTTGAAAGAAAAAGATTTCCCAAATACCATCCAAGTGTCGTTGCTTGTGAAATCCTTGTATGATTTTTTTTTCCCCTGTTGAACTTTAAATCTAACATTGGGCTGCTCTCACTCCCTCTTGGTTGCTCTTACTCTCTTTTAAAGTGTTCTAATTGGTTAAAAGGATAATTAAACCCGTGCTCAGTTTGGTGCGGGGAAGTAGCTTGCTGCATGTTACTTTGCTTTGCTGAATCGATTTAGAATGTTTTCCTCCCCAGATCTGTGGTGCTCAGACACCGGGAAGGACCACAGGGTGGGATGCTGAAGCAGCGGAGGGAGGAATCCAGAGAGCATCCCTGCCAGCGTACCCGGAGGGGTTCACCCCAAAACTATTAGGAACAGGAGAGTTTCCTTGGCAGGTGTTTGTCTCCCATACCGAAACACCATGGAGGAATATCTACTGATTTTTCCCACAATATAAATTGTCCTTGAGTTGCACATTTAACCAATAAGAGCTTTCACATTTACTGAAAATATAAACAAAACTATCCTTGGACAGTTAGGTTTAAGAAGGCAACTCATAAAAGCCTGATATTTAGTACCTTTTGAAAACGATTGTACAATGCCCAATTTATTTTAATAGCTAGGTTTTAAACCTAAGCCCAATCTATGTGTCAAATGTCATCTACAAACCACATGCTGCAGCATAGCAAAACAACCATTTCTGATGAGTCTGAAGCTAGTGGGGCATGAGAATTAAAGCGGTTTGAACCACAATCTTTATTCCACATCAAAAAGCTGTTTACCTGGGCACAGTTATATCTGAATGGAAAAAGGAGATGCCAATCACAAAGACCCATGCCTGTCTAAATACACAGAAATAAAGAAAATGGCATGTGACCGGTAAATTACGGGAGAGCAACACGTCAAGGTTAGAGGTCACTGAAGATTTCAACAAATCTCAGAAGATATGGCAACAGATTAAGCAAGGGGATAGACTGCCCTCCAACCTTAACCTGTTAAGACCTTTGAAGTCTTGTGGTGACCTCTATCCTGCTCTTTCATATTAGTTGTTAGTTACACTAATTACAGCCTAATAGTCCACCAGAGCCAGATGCTTTTTCTGCAGCCATCCAGAGAAGGAGTATGTATGAAATGGCCAAATCCTGCCCTGCACATCGCAGGCACTCACCCTTGTAAGCAGTGTCCTGTGCCCTCTTGTACAGGGACAAGCAGCAAGATGTTAATTACGTTCTGCACCTTCAAGAAGCTGGTGCAGTCTTTACCGAGGTAAGCCACAAGCTAAATAGGCCAAAGCCCAAACTCAGGATTGTCTAAGTGGGGTCTGACAACACTGCTGAAACAAATTTAGTTCCAAAAACTGTTTTAATGTGCACTGGCATGCATAATGACAACCAAAGTGAGGATGTAAAGTGCAACCCCTCATAAATACTGCATACCCAGCACTGAAATCAAAGGAGTAACTTGCCGCTGCTGCCAGTGAACTTGAGTGAGGGAGTGTGGGATTAGATGTGGAGTCTATTTGCATTGATTTTGCATCAATATCCATATTAATGCTAACACAATATTGTATCATATTTGGGGACAGCAGTCAGCTCACAGAGTCTCTCTGGTGGATGAAATATCACTTGTAAAGCTTCAGTAAATCACTTAGTAGCATTAAACAAAGTTAGGCACTAAATTAGAGGAAAAGTTTAGAAAAAGATGTAGCGCAGAAAAATCATACCGGAATTAACACAATATATAACAAAGAGCCTGGGCGTGTAAAGAATAACTATTAAAAATCAATTTATATTTCCTCATTTATATGAGGGATATTTTTTACATGGTTGATAAAAGCTTTGGGTGATGACATATCAATCCACCTGTGACTGCTGGTACCTCTGTTACCAAGATAAAATTATTTATCTGTGGGTGCAAACTACAAGCTGTGAATACACTGCTAAAAACATACAAATAAAAATGTAGCTCCAGCGAAGACCCAAATGAGCAGAAACAAGGACTTCCCTGCATTGATGAGTAGCAAAATGAGACCATCTGACAGCAAGTGATATAAATACTCATACCATCATTTCATCTGGAATTTCTAAACTTTTAATAAAACATAAGCTTTATGACCCACATGCACAAAACAACAGAAAAGATCCTCACTTCTTTACTGAGCCCTGAGCTGCTCTGGAACAAAAATACAAGGATGTGGGGAGATACTGGAACTGATCTTCCCAAGCCTACATGCGTGCACCTTCTACTGACGTCATACAACACGACGGATTCCCCAGTGTCATCTGCTTCCCAGTCCAACCAGGTTTCCCACAGGCTGGGTATACCAGTATTAATGCACAAATTGCATCTAATCTCCTTGTTTAAGGCTTCTTCTTGCTGGGTTGGCTCATTGAGAGCAACCCATGGCGTTTGGCTGGTGGGAAAGCCCACCGCAGTTTGGTGCCGTCTCCTCTGGATGTTTGCGGTTTCTTTTCACTTTGTCCTTACCCAGAGGCAACAAATATGAAAACCAATCTCTTGGTTCTTCTTCTGTCTGTCACTGACTTTCCCTCTCCTTAGCATACAAAAAATCTTACTGTTAGCTTGAGTGAACATCTCGTCTTGCCTTTCTGCCTGTGAGGCTATTCCATCCCGTGATCTACTTCTTCAAAAAAATGCATGGCATTTACAAGGTATTGGTAAAAATAATCAATTAGCACAGACTGGCTGATTAAAGTAATGGAGACTAGCAATCCCTTGAGTCCTGATGTCGCAGTGTGCAAGCAATGAATGCCGTTCCTTGAAAAAAGTAAGCAGGAATCACTCTTTTTTAGGATGGATGAGGAAAGGAGAGCCTTCACCTCTATGATAGTGCAGTGGTTACGCCACCGACATTAGAAGCAACAATCGACTTCAGTTCCCATTTCAGTGAAAGGGGTCTCAGGCCAACATCTCACAGGAAGGTGACCAAATTGCCAGCCAACAGCTCATGGTCCCTCTCCTGCTCCTTGAGTTCCCCGTCCCCTAAGGTTGCACTCCTTCCTCTGCACAGGCAGACAGATCTTTATGGGAAGCTGACGCTTTCCTGGAGGACAGGAGAAGTATGCTTCAAGAATAATGGAGAGAACTATGTCAGACAAAGCATGACACAAATGTTTAATAAGTTTCATCCAGGGCTACTAAAAGAAGGAAAAAAAACATTCTTAAAAAGTGTCATTAGTTCACACTCAGCATTTGGTCTAAAATAGTGGTCTGCAGGGACAAAAGGACTGACGTGAGACCCACCAAAACCACTGGGAATCTTTAGTGGCAGCTGAATCAGGTCCCCAGCTGACAAAAGAAATTTGCAAGATTCATAAGCTGTGCTGAATTTGCAAGCTGTACCTAATGTACGAGTCTAAGTTCTGCAATCAGTAGCAGGAAACTGTCAAAATCATAAATGTCCAGAGCACTCCTGAAACAAAAAAAAATCCTGTCTTGCAGCTCTGACACACATTATTATCAGTGTCCAGCATAGTACTGCTTTAGGAAATCTTCAGCCATCATCTTACATGTGTTTGATTTTATGGGCTTTTATGGGAAAATTTTTATGCTGAAAAGGGAATAGATTTGAGTGAATGGAGCAAGTTGCATAAGCAGATGTCTAGACCTCTGCCCCCAAATTATCCAAATAACAAACATTTTAATGTGACTACTCAGAGTAATGACGAGTCCTTGAAGTTCAATTACCCTAGAATTGCAAAGTGACACCCGCTCGTGGGGCACAAGTGTTTTGAGATTTTGTTTATGTTCCCTACATGTGCAGCTGCATATGGAAAACTCCAGTCGGAGCAGCCACAGCATGCACACCTTCTGGCAGGGCTGGGATACTCCCTTTCACACCAAGCACAAGTGTTCAAATACACAGGGGAAACCCTTCCAGCTTAACACTCAGCTCAGTGTACAGGTTAAACTCTGACGAAATAGCACCGATCATCGGGAGGCAAAGATGGAAACAAAATCTGACCTGTCTTGCCTAGCAAGGCGAAGTCAGGGCTAAGGTCTGCCCTCACGCACGTGTGTAAACCGTCTGCGGGGCTCAGGATCCCATGGGGATCCTCATGGGAGTATCTAAGAGTCAAAAATTGGCCTTCAGATTTAAAATATATGTGGGATTTATTTATATGTAATAAAATCATATGTATGCATGTCATATATTATAACATGTACCATTTCAAATGATATATTAACATAAAAGTCTCAAATAAAGTGATAAGAACTTTTACACACAATGCCTCATTTGCATAAAGATTAAACTCACAAAAAGACAACACTTGTCCTTAAAAGTAGTGATGGGCACTTAACAGTGTTGTTCAAAAGTACGTGACACTTGCCTTCAAACCGACTACTGTATTCACAGCAGCAACAATGAACACCATCTAAAACAGTTTACTCTATTGACCATGCCAATTATTTCTCTCTTAAGCTGCTGCAGGTATGTCTCGTAAACCTACCTAAAATAAAAGGATTAATAAGGGAGGAAATGTTCTATTGCCTTCTTTCACATAAAAAATGGCATATAGTTTTAAAAATATTACTTATTAAATGTGGCTCACTAAATTACAGTATTCATTGGAATACATAAATATTCATAATATTGAGATATATATATATAATCAACAATTATCACATAGAGCATGGTTTTCATGTCATAATGTAAGAATATAGTATGTCTGCTTAAATTAGCCTTGTCCTTAACACTATTTGTTAAGTAATCAGCATCTGAACATTAGCAGTTGTTTGCTTTTGATTTTAATAAATAGATAACAATCACAATGCATTTAAAGCAAGTCACTTAACTGTCCCTGTACATTAACATGACGAGATCAGTTGCTGACACTGGTTAGCAGAAAATGACAAGTCCTCTCCACAGAAAATTGGGCCTTCCAAATATAGGCATGTTCCTTGATAGGAGAAAGTTTAAAGTGCAAATATACTGTGAAAAGGGCCTCTAAAAATGGCATCGCAGAGCTCCATGTTTCTCATCTTCTGGTTATCTCACAGGTTGGGAAAGTAATCTTCTCGGCTGAAAGCTAGCTGGAGCAGCCAGAAAACTGTTAAATTAGCAACTTGAGGGCAGGGTGCTAAGAAGGCAAATATGATATAAATTTAACCTCCATGTGTTGCAAATAAATTTAATTTATGTGGCAAAGAAAAAGAAAAGGAATGTTAAAATGAATTCTATGACACTGCTAGCAGTTTTTCCAATTCTTGTTTGTGTCCAACCACAGCCATGAGCAGGAATTTGATATAATTGGCATTACGGACAGCCGTTAAGATAATTTGTATGCCTGAAGTATTAAAGTGTCTGTTTATTACCTAGAGTGATTCAAGTGCATAAAAGTGGTGAGGATGTGGTGCTCTATTCTAAAAACCCTGTTACTTGTTCCAAGCATACTGATAAATCTGAGCTTGGGTCTTCAGTGCATGTATGCTAGCGTGCTAAAAAAGCCCAGGAGGAGATGGTGGTGGGGAAGTTTGTGGCAGACAACCCTGGCAAACCAGAGAATGGGGTAAATTTCTCCCTAAGCACACCTCTGCAATGGTTGAGAGCTTCACCACCCTGGAAGGCATCAGCTCTGGAGATGGATATTGGTGGTCACAAACATAAAAAGTTTCTAAAAACTATGAACAATGATCTTCTAACATGAAAAGGTGTAATGCTTTCCATGACTTTACCATTTCAGGCAGTGTTGGGATGGATAAAGACAAATGGGTGGCTGCCTGGGGGCAGTGAACCTGACCTGATGACATTGACATTGGGTGGGATTGAACAGAGAGAAGCCTCAGCCGGCAACGGACACACTCGGTGCTTCAAAAGGGTATTTTCTTCAAGGTAGGGAAAAATTAGCAAATTTAATCAAGATGACATGATTTAAACATAAAGGAATGAATGGTATTTTTAAAAAGTTTATTGGATGACAAAAAAAACTAAGACCAGGTTAGTCCTCCTCATTCAGCAAAAAAGTGGAATCAGTCAAGGAATAGAGAAAAAGGTGGAAAGAGCTTGTTATCGGCACAAAAAGATTATAAGGAAAGCTAAAGTTATGTGAGGAAAAACAATCCATGGCTGTTAAACTTAGCACAATGAAGAACTTTGTTTTATATACAAACAACAAAAGCAATCCATAGCAAACATATGTCGATTTTCAGATGGAGGGAGTGAAACTGTAAATAACAATGCAGAAGAAAGTATGAAATTGTTCAATATATGTTTCTGTACTCTATTTGGAAAAAAAATTGCAAAGTGTTTGATGAAGCACATTCTTTTTGCTGCTCATCAATATCTTCTCTGGGATAAATATTTCCAAATCAGCAGGCTTGCTGAGTTTGTATTCAAAAGTCATAAACCAGCTAACTGGCTACTGATGTTCATTTTAAATAACACTTAAAATAGCAGAGAAGTTACAGAACATGGGAAAAATCCTAATCCAAAATTTCAGACAGGACTATTTGCACAGTTTGCCTGACATAAATCTCAACAAAAATAATGGAAAAATGGATATATAGGTCCATAAATTCCTACCCGAGGTACTGTGGTCATGAAGAATAAGTTCTCAATTTTTGCTGGAACTTTTTACACGTCTGTCTTCCTCTGTTGCTCTTCTTCCCAGGCAATCTACTCTCCTTTAGGAAAACAATCCCAGTTCATTCAAATTTTCATTGCAAGTCTTCTGCTGTAGAATAATCACTCTCAGTGCTTACCACTCTGTCCAGCTGGCTGATGTATTTTTTGGGGTACCTGTTGCTTACTCAGCTATTCCTGAAGTTGTATGCATGCACCAAGGAAGATATAGGTAAATAAAATGGGAAGTTTGGAAGAGACTGCCCAGTGAGGACATGTCATCACACAACAAATAGGAAAGAACCAATGAGATGAGCACCTGCCAGGAAGTGATGTAAGAACATTGGTTCTTGCCTTGGGCTGGGGGATGAAGCTGATGCATGCTACAAAATCCCTTTCAGACCCACAATGCTGTGATATTGGAGCCTATTAATGAAGAATTAAGGTACAAAAATGTAATTAATTCAAGCCAATGCAACTTACTGGAAAATATGTCCTAAACAAATAAACTCAGTTTCACTCTTTGATGAATTAGCATGTTTAGTTGGTAAGGATTTATATGCAAATAGAGTATACTCAATTTTTTGTCAGGCATTTCATTTATTTCTCCAGAACATCCTGAGCAGCAGGACTAATTATGCCAACTTTGCTAAATGTTTTTAGACAGTCCTTTTTCACCCTTTTCTCTCCAGCAACTACTTTTTGCTCTTCCCAGGTTTCCCATGAAAATTCTGGAAGAAAGACCCTCTATAGCGTCATTACACTGAAGCCACTTACCTGGTACTGTTGGCTGGCAATGACTGGTGCTTTGCTAGCTGTTTGTTACAGGGCACCATGTCTAGAACCTCAGTTACTCCCCCTTGTCTTTCAAGAGAGACATTAAAAAGTCTTCATTTTACTAGGAAGATACATTCCTCATTTCTTCTTCTGTGCTGTAAACTATTATCACAAAACTTGGTGAAACTTAATTACACCTAAATCTTCAAATTAGGTAGAAATTGATCAGTGTTTCATAAATTCACGAGGGGACAAACGGCACAACTTTAGAATTCTTGTTTACTCATGAAAACAGGTTAAAAGTCAATATTATTCAATATTTCTAAGAACTTGCAGACTAAGTAATCTGCAAATGTAGTTATCGTGGAGAAACTACTATTGAATAGAGATGTTACTGCTGGAGTGTCCGACGGCTATTTGACAACACAGAAAGTAATTATAAATTCACTGGTGGTAAAGCTTCTGTAAATGTGGGGATGGGCAGGATGGTTATCAACAATAAAGACAACTGCCTTTTTTTTACTGTTAATCTATTTTTTTTTAAAAATAAAAGCTACCTGCAACATTTCATAACACTACTTTAGAACCAAGATGAAGAGCAGCAGCTCTAGAAGGGGTATTGCTGGACAAGCCTCTCCTAAACTGACTCTCTATAGTATGGTGACAAAAGGGTCAAATGTGACTGTTGGCTAATGAAACAGGAGAAAATCAGGTACTGAAGTTTTGAAGCCTGTGTATCCCATCAGTAAAATGCAGATGGGTCTGTTCCAAAGAAAAGATGTTGAAAGACTGGAGATGCCACAGAAAATGTATAAAAGCATTTGAAACCTGGAGAAATTAACTTGCAGGGAGACTTAGAGAACTCAATCTATTCCATTTATCAAAAGAAAATTGAGTGTTGATTTGATTCTAGCATCTAATTCACATGGAGAAAAAGCAAATGTACTAAACGGTTCTTTACCTTAGTAGAAAAAGGCACAGCAAGAACTAATGGCTGGAACTTGAAACCAAAGTAAACCAGAAATGAGCCACTCCTCTTAATAGTTTGACAAATTACAAAGGGAAGGAAGCAATGGATTCCACATCTCTTGAATCCTTCCAGCCAAGGCTAGATGCCTTAATGGAAGACATATTTTAAGCAAATGCAAGTTTTAAATTTCAGCATAACAGCATCTGGTCAAAAGTTAAAGACCTATACATAAAAGTGGAGAATAAGTGATCTAAATGTTCTTCCTGGCCTAAACTATATACATCTTTGAAAAAACAATCAAAAGTTTTAAACTGAAAGTGCACCTTTTGAAAAATTCTACCAAATCCAAATCCAAATTTGGATTCTAATAGAAAATGCAAGCTGAAATGTAAATGATCTTGTGGCTTTTATGTCAATGTGGATAAAAATTTTGCTATTGAATTTTGGATTACATCTCTCAGGGAATACCTTCTTACAGGTGCTGAGCTCTAGCAGAAATACAGTTTTTACAATTACACTGATGTACCAGATCCCATCTCTACAGATGTTCTGGCTTCATAGAGCTATTGAGGATGAAACACAGAAAATACTTTTAAAAATTACTAACATTAATGTGGATGTAACTTGGAATACAAATACTAACATTCAAGCTCAATCCCACAAAACACTTAATGAAAACTATCGAGATGCAGGTAAAGAACTTCAGTATTGCTGGACTGGAGCCTGTAGGTATTTCAGAGGAGCTTAAATGAGAGACGACTATGGCCTTCTCTTCCACCCTATGGAAGACACATTTCAACTATGCTTTTACCCACCAGTTAAGCAGTAAGGAGCAAGGTGTACTATCTGATGTAATGTTGCCTATGTGCACTGAGAGGCTGTGAAGG
The DNA here is from genome assembly GCF_000737465.1 of Haliaeetus leucocephalus. Classification (NCBI taxonomy): domain Eukaryota; kingdom Metazoa; phylum Chordata; class Aves; order Accipitriformes; family Accipitridae; genus Haliaeetus; species Haliaeetus leucocephalus. Next base: position 1,022,253 of record NW_010973034.1, on the reverse strand, counting down.
CATTGGGTGTGAAAAGGTGGTGATGAGCCACCATGTAAGGAAAGCTTTTGCTGTCATCACAAAAAGCAAGAGGATGTGGATAAACACCTATTTCTGCTAGGGCATATTCTGACATGCCCTGGGGAAAAAAGTAAATTTGAGTCCCACTCTCACAGAATCATAGACTCATAGGATCATGGAATCATTTAGGTTGGAAAAGACCTTTAAGATCATCGAGTCCAACCGTTAACCCAGCACTGCCAAGTCCACCACTAAACCATGTCACTAAGCGCCACGTCTACACATCTTTTAAATACCTCCAGGGATGGTGGCTCCACCACTTCCCTGGGCAGCCTGTTCCAGTGATTGACAACCCTTCTGGTGAAAAAAATTTTCCTACTTTGCAGTCCAAACCTCCCCTGGTGCAACTTGAGGCTGTTTCCTCTCATCCTATCACTTCTTACTTGGGAGAAGGGACCGACCCCCACCTCACCACAACCTCCTTTCAGGTAGTTGTAGAGAGCCATCAGGTCTCCCCTCAGCCTCCTTTTCTCCAGGCTGAACAACCCCAGTTCCCTCAGCCACCCCTCATAAGACTTGTGCTCCAGACCCTTCACCAGCTTCATTGCCCTTCTTGCTTCTTCTTGTTTTTCCCCTTCAACAGACAAAACTAGTGCAGATTGAACTAATACTATATTGGCTTTTTAGCAATAACTTAATCTTACTTAACATAGTCTCTTTAAAGTGTCAGTCTTAACTGTCACTTAGAAATCTGCAGCAAAGTTGCATCACCTATTCAAAACATGAAGGTGTTCATTACTTGTTGTACTGTCGTTGTGCCTGTAAGAGCTGTAAGGAGCCAAGGCATAAGTATTTTAACAACACGACCATGCAGAAGACTGGTTAAGCATCACCTATTCTGTCACCTGCACGGGCTGAGAAGAAGCACAGGCACCAAACAAAAAGTCCCTGAACTCAAGAGTTTGCAATTGCACATTAGAGTAAGACTTCAGCCAACATGTAGACAGATATGGATATAAAACGCACTAATGAGATAGCATTAAGTAGTATCAGAAGCAATGGTCATGGCAGTCTAACCGTTGTCAAACACTTTGTAGGAAATATCTGGCTGTAATAATTTACATTATTCATTATTACCACAATCAAAGACAGCCTCAGGGACCCTGAGGCAAGCATACATCACTCTAACTAGTTCACTGTACTCTAAAAAAATGCAATGACAAATAGGTATGTTTGAGTACAAGAATAATTCTTGATGAAATAGTTTCTCTAACGTCAGTACTGCCTCAAATACATGTAACTATTTTGTAGAATGGTACACGAATATGAGCATTTGTCCTAAAAAATAACAGTACTGGTGGTATATCGAACACCTAGCTGGTCATATAAAAGTTATAAAAATGCATCATAAAATTGAAACTCTTGTAAAACCAACCTCTCTGACTGCAGCAACATCTGGGAATTGAAGTCAACACTTTCAAATTCATATTTTGATATTTACTTTTGAGGCTCTGGAGTTCTGGAACAGAATCTGCAATGTCGCTCAACAGGTCTTTATAGATTTTGCCCTTTCCAAAGCACTGTAAAACTAAGATACTCAAAACACAACATAGGAGCTCACATCCAGCTAGGTACTGTACATGAAACGAAAAGCTGCCTGCCACACCTGAGTCTGAGCAGGAGACTAAAGGCAGAGCGCCTTTGAAGAATCAGGAGTAGGGAAAAAGCTACTTACTTCAGCGCTAAAAAGATATTAGTTAAAGTTGGACTCAGTGCAGCAACTGCCAGAGCTGTGGCTAAGACAGGATGATGCTTCAAAGTTTCCGTAATAATTTCCAGTCCCCGACAGACAACGTACAGCAGCAGAAATGGAAGTGCAAGACCAACACTTGCAGCACATGAGGGTGCTGACACAGGGCTACAAAGCAACCTTCACACTGCAGATTCCTGCATTCATCCATTTGTGCTGTTAATGCTGCAAATACCTTAAAACAGATTAATATGCAGCTAAACACAGGAGCCTGCCACCTTGACAAAATGCTGCAGTGTTTAATCGTTTCTCCTAAGTGCAAAGCTTTTATTGACAGAACTGCATGCACATGAAGACATAAAATGCAAAGAGGTTTACAGTAAACACTGATTACTGTAATCTTAATCTCCATGAATGACTAGTGAATGCAGAAATAACATTTTTAGCAAAATGGGTAAATTGCTTAATCTGCCTTATTGTAAAAAGTGCACGGTTTTGCACTTATTTCTTATATTGCTGGAGTTATTGGACATCTACCCCCGGTCACAAAATACTAATGTCAGAAAACAGCCCAGAATGGTCTTCACCAAATCGATTAAAGAGTGAAAAATGAGAAGCATTGGTAAACTGGGCTAAAAGCCACTAAGAGGATGAGCCAGGTACTGTCTCAGTGCTTCATGCAGTTTATGGTTGTTTCTGCCTTGATTGTTATGAGCAAGAAACATAAATGTGTAAGAGTGCAAGTGTAGTGTGATGCAAATAAAACAGAAAAAAAAGCAGGAAGAAATAATTTGGTCCTTCCGTATGCCTGTCACAAGCCTTGCTCATGCAATTACCTCTGTGCACAATTGAACTCTTAAAACAGTGGGCGGAAGTCACCTGTTAGGCAAAGCCAAAAAAACCTACCGCCTCTGTAATCTAATGGCTAATTCGTGGTTTCCCTGTTATCAACACAAGCTTCGCAACAAGGGCTTTATCTGATGAGCCGGTGCAAGCCTGTGCAGGGGCCAGGCTGCACGCCGGCTCTTCCAGGGAAAGGCTCGCTGCGCCAGTGATGCGCTCACTTTCTTGGATCTGTGCTTTTAAGCAGATCTAACAGTCCAGAATAACTTTACTTAAATTTACTGTAGCCCCATGGAAGGATTATTGATGCTATTCTATTACTTAGCACAAAGCAGCAGTCTCGAGGGGACTGTTTAGTACCATATTCTTGTCTTGATATTAAATCAAGCTATGCCAAGGACTCAAAAACAGCAGGTAACAAGCTTTTCCCTGTTTTTCAGTGAGCTCTGCAGAATCTCATCTTTCATTTGTTTTGAACTGCAGGTCTCTTATGTGCATACAGAAAAATCTCTTAAAAAACCCCCCAAGCCTTAAAGTACATAGTGTGTGTTTAACACATGCAGGAACGCTTCTGGCTGTGTTTTTACTGAGAGGCTCTATGGATGACAACCCTGGTCCTTGTTGGGACCAGCTCTGTCAGAAACAACCATCAGCTCCCCTTCGCTTCTCCCAGTTAAAAGGATTTGAACAGGCAAAGTAGGAAAACAATGACTTTCTGAACCTCTGTGCAATGTGAAGGACTTCCTTTTGGTGCGGACACACGCAAAGCTTACACTCTTACCTGAGTTCGGACAACTACCACTAACCCCAAACACCTGCAGTAGCCTGTTAGAAATAACATTAATGATCTTTTCTGAATTCAAAGTAAGGAAAAAAAAAAAAAAAAGTTGTGCTTGGCTTGCCTGAATGAAATGAAATGTTTTATACACCACACAAAGTCAAGCTTGACGTTTGGGACTCGGAAATACTATCTGAGGACTCACTGAGGATACTGTTCAGAGCACCACCAGCATGGGTCATACCTGTCCCCCCAAATTAAGGGTTTTAATTCTGCCAGCCTGAGATCACTTTATTCAGCTACATGAATTAATTCTTGCACTTTTTTCCTTATTACACACACATATATTCAAGTCTAGGCTCTTCCATAAACAGAGCTTTTCTTGATTACTGTCAACGTTCCATTCCATTGTGTCATCTTGTTTGTCTTTTGATGTTATAATTTCCTTATTTTACAATGTTTTAACTACATTGGCTGCAACTGTTAAAATAATAACTAGTGATTTTGGGGGTCAACTAGAAAGGCTTTAAAAAGATTTGATTAGCCAATTCATTTTAGTAATGTTAGAATAACTTCCTTTTTATTTGACTATGTGAATGAGTGTTGGTGCATATTCACTTTGGCAAAATACTGCAAAGTTTAATCCTCTCTCCTAAATAAAAAGCTTTCACTGACAGAAACACATGAGCCAAAGAATGTATCTTACCCAAACACTAAGGTGCTCCCCATGAGGCACCCCAAAATAATTCGTATTCAGGAAGACAAAGACCACGTTTAGCCAGCAATATTTACCACAGTGCCTTCCCTGGGGTAATGTCCAGGCCACTATCCTGAAATCAGAGTAATTTAATTGCTGAGCAGCAATCAAGATGGACACAGATCCGTGGATCTGCTTTCTCCCATCCTCACTCTCAGCTTTTCCCACCCAGCAGCTGCTCCAGTAGGATGGATTCCCAAGGGCTTGTGAAATCCCTGCTCCAGAACTAGAAGAAATGTTGTAAGGTCTCTAGACCCATTAAGTGAACTACAACTACAGTTGGCAGTAACATGATACAACCTGCCATTAAAAGGTCTATCCCATTGTCTATGTCAAATTACAAGTGGACCTCCAATCTTCTAGCCAGTAAGCCTCCCACCCCTACTCCATTTTATGTGATGATCTTTAATGTACAGATTACTTTTAAATTCTTCACCTTTCTCCTCCCTACAGTTGCTTATGTCTTAGACAGGAGAAGGATCCATCTCCTCTGAGACAGAAGAGAGGTTTTCTGGTTTCACTACGTTAGGAAGGTGGATTGCGACTGAGGCAGAAGATAACCCCAGGTCTGACAGAGGTCCTTAATGAGGGCTGAAAGCGAAAAGGGTAGGAGATATAGGTTTTTTTAACATAGACCGAAGGCAGGAGACTGACAGAGGGCTTCTCCAGGCCAGCGAGGTGACAGTGCCACAGCTGAAGACCTTACCTGTGCAATGCTCCAAAGCTGGAAACCAGAGAGGGCTGTGAGCCAGAGAAGGAGCAGAGGGGGGGACAACCGTGCCTGGTAAAAGATAAATGACAGAGGGAGAGCAGTGGACTCTTCTCTGATAAGGAAGAATGCCTTGTTCTTGTTGGAAAAACATGGAAGGGTAACAAGGCGGGTAGTGTTGAAGAGATAACCTCAACAGGAGCTCCAGGTCTGATGGAAGGTGTCTGAGCTGGGAGGTATGTCTCTCCACACTGCATGGGAGCCTTTTTAGGATCACATATACCACACCGGACAACTATATTAGATGGAAAATTTTGGAGCACAATCCCCTTGGTGTGATGATGACCTGTCACAGGAAGACCTTAGATCAGAAGACACAAATCCTTGAGACGTGGAGGAAAGACCATGAAGGTGGGACCTTCGCAGTACCCCACCTCTTGCCACAAGGACAGAGAATGGATTTATTATGGCTTGCTTTTTCTGTATCACTGTTGTTCTCATGCCCACAATGTTTAATTATTAAAGTGCATTCATTCCTTTTTGTAACTAAGGCATGAATGAATTACGGCAAACATTTTAATTACTTAATAATGCTCTAATCAAAAGCTTTAACAACTCTATCTGGAACTACAAGTTGTTTTTCCAGTTTGATGGCCGTTTATTTCTCTCTAGTGATTTTTAAGGGAAATGCAACCAAGAGACTGTGACATAATCTGCTCACAAACAAACTGGGGTTGCCTGTAAATCCCAATATGCTGAATGGCTGAATATCAGACCCTTTTTGGAAAAGCTGGCTCATGAGGTGTGACCAAGAGGCACTTATTCCTGAACTTCCTTCTCGGTGCAAACACAGATAAAAGATGGGTTTCCAAGCAGAAAAGTGAATCTTTCTTCTGCAAAAGGTTTATTTCAAAAAATCTCCTCTCATTGCTCTGATTGCTCTCACTGTCATTCATTGAAATACCAAGGGCAATGCTGCCAGTATTTGAGTGTGGACTATTTCAGTACTGCAATTCTCAGGAAACGAATGAAATAAAATCTCTCACATTAAATACTAATGCTCCTCCATCTAGTAGCATTTCATAAATTTATTACAGATTACTGTAATGCAGGCTTATGCCTTTGCTCGTATAAACACACTGTAGGAATTATTCACTTGTTCCTCTGTAAATGTCTTACAGTTGTCCGTATAAGACATGAATACAAGAAATATAAACAAAAACATATGAGCAAATTGATAATTCAGCACCAGCCACATAAAGCTATACTACTTTAAGCTGTCCTTATATTACACGGAACCAACTTGGAAATAGTAAGCTTCCATTTAAATAATTGTCCAGAATCTCTGATGAGAACTTCTAAAACATCAGTGATCTTAATCCAGTGGCATTGTATGTATGCATGAAATACAAAGAGCCAACTTTTACAACTTTTACTGGCTGAAATCCTACTCCATTTAAATTAATTCTGCCAGACTTCAGTGTAGCTGGGAATTCATTAAGTGGGGTATAAACGTTATGCCCACTATGACCCATCCTCAATAGAAGTGTAAAATTAAGACTTATTCATACTCCTATTAAAGCATCACTCTGTTTTTCAATAGCGCTTAGGATTTCTTTTATAGAATACCTTTTACATTATTTACATAGGACGAATACAAAGAAGGAGAAGAGAAGCTCAGATGGAGGACTTTCAGTGCTGGCAAGTGTACTGTAAATACTGACTGGTTGCCATCCAGGCCCCTGTTTACCTGACTAAAGTGACCTCTATAACATGCGTATTTCCACAACAGCAACACAGACGTCAGAGATGGGAAGTTAATCCTGTTTTAAAGAGTTCCACTCCTGAACACTGTTTTTCTTTTAAACTGCCGTGCTCTCCCCTAAAGGAGCAAAAAGTTGGTAAACGAATGTTGAATCTATGAAAATTTTAGTAATATATCATCTCCCTAAGCACTAAAGAGCAATGTCAATGCTATTGCACTGCGTCTGCACAGAGCTGATGATCTGCATGGTTAGATCCCAACCCACAGCAGAAATGTGATTACAGGTCTCTGGTTGTTGTGAGCTCTCAAACAAAGTACCGCTAAATTTTCCAAGCCTTAAAAATATCCTGCAGTAAACTAAATTTCATCTGCAAGGTTAGGTCTCATTAACAACCTCACAAATCCAGACAGATATGAATCTCTAACTTGTCAAATGAACAACTGCGTCTCACAGAGCAAGGTCAAATACTGTTCCAGCTTTTAAATTAATATTGTATAGGCTATGTCTTCCCTTGAACCTGATTTTATATTCTACAGAAATACGCTACCTATGGCTTTTAGGAAACCTGATAATCAAACATGAAAGTTCAGTAACAGCTTTATGTATTTTAGATTACTTTCCTACAGAGACTGGAGATTTTCCTGTTACATTGACAACTACATCTACTTTCTGGAATTATTACATATTAACAAAAGCCTCTGTGTATTATTTCATGCACTCCTTATCATTTACGGTTCATTAAGGAAAGGGCATAGCTGAGTATTTCCAAAACAACAGAAATCTCACATCAACATTCTTGGACACTGTAAATAATTTGCTACATAAACTGGACTTATGCTGATCACAATTCAGGAAAGTGTCTTATTTCACTTAGCTGTATGTTTCATTAACGTACTTCTTTAAAACCTTCTTGCCCACATAGAGTTAGATATTTATTCAAGGATCTATGATAAATTTCGCAGTTTCATTATCACTATTATTTTTCTTAAGCTCCTACCTATAATGTCACCAATTACTTAAAGCCAAAGAGAAAAGAAGACGAGAAAAATATAAACTATGAGTAGACAAGAGAACTTAAATCCCACACAAAGCAAAAAAACCCCATTAACAGTGGGCTGCACAAAATAGCAGCAGCCATACGCTTTCAACCACACCTTGCCATAGAAGGGTTAAAATGCATTCAGAACCAAATGCGTTTTTAAATAAACAAAGCTGCTCCTGGGCACAAACACGTATACTGCCTTGCTGCAAACAAAGCCACGTACCTGCAGAGACGCGGGGGCAGTCCGGCAGCATGGACTCCACTGACGTGTCCAGGGGCTCGGAGCTGGACACCCAGTTACAGCAGTTCTGTAAGAGTAGGCAGGCAATTTTGGGGTAAGCCAAAAACTCAGAGCAAAAATAAATACAGACTCTGTATGTAAGGACAATGATCACATCAAAATACTCAAACTAATTTACGTAGCAGTCCTAACAGGGACAGGAAGGTGCACTACACTAGCTTATTGACACTAACTGGCAATGAAATATTGTAGTTTCATACTAAATGCGCAAAAAGAGTAAGACCGCAATTCAGGAGATTTGCAACGTGCTTAAATAGCTTGTCTTTAAGTGCTACTTTGAGTGCCGGTGGACTTACGCAGGTGCTTGGACCAACCGGTGCCTGAATTACCCACTGCGGATTTTAAGCTTTTCCTTTCTGTAGTTGTTAAATAGGTGTTGATATAAACACTGAGCCTGCTCGCTTGCCAACATTAAGAAATCAGAATTTTTCAGGGTGTTTTGATGGAGTACACTGTGGAAAGAATGGTTGTGAAATCACACAACAACAGATTATAACTGAATGAAAGCCATCAAGATGGCAGATTAATATTCAAATAATAGGAAATATAGCTGAGATGAATTGCACAGGAACATTTAAAAATGCAAATACTGGTCTTCAGGGAATTATGTTCAGGAAGCATTTACATTTACCTTTCATTCTTGAACCTCTGAGTAGGATGAATTTACCATGAATTTTTAAAATGTTTTGCTCCAAATGCTACTTGTTCAGGAGTCTATGAATTAAAGTATTAAATAATATGCTTTTAATAAAATATATTGAAACTACATTAAATATATTGAATTGAAGATTTAATTATAAAGCAACTACATTTTTAATAGGATTGCCAGCTGAACTACAAGATCTACATGGCTTCCCTTATTTGAAATCTGAGTTTTCCCTTTCTGAAAACCTGATTAACTTCATTAAGGGGAAAAAAAACAAAACCCCACACAACTTTTTGGAAAGACCCAATGAATTTTCAGACAGATTTCTAAAAAATCATCCCATCAATCATGATTGCAAAAATGGACGATTGCTATTCTGGTAAACAAGCATGTATTGTGTATTTGTAGATGCTTGCTGCCCTAGTTGTGCACCATGGAGTCTGTCCTCACTATGGAAAGATCCTTGACTGGTAGATCAAGTGTCTTATTGTATTTCCTTAATTCATTCTGTCTGGAAGAAGATGTCAGCTGTGTTGCAGTGAGGAGAGAATTTCAAAGGCTTCAGTCCCCACCAATAAAGGGCGAGGAATGGCTTTTGAATAGATTTGTCAAGGCAACCCTACTGTTCTGGGACCAGGGAGAGCAGGAACAACATAAAGGAAGGGTTGCTGTATGAGATTAGAAAGTGAAGTTCACAAAGCATGGCAGATTTTTGTAAGAAACAGTAGATCAATGAAACTATTGAACTCGATGGAAAAAAAAAAAGAAAACAAACACACTACCCACTAATGTAACTTTTTTAGTAAAAAAATTATTAAAATGGAAGTATTTCACAAAGGCTTTAAGGCTTAAAGTAGTAAAGCATTATACATTTTACAATTTGCATGTATAATTTTAATTAACAGCCGAATGTGAAATTGCAAATGTAAGATGGTAGAAATTATAAAAGAAGTAGAATTTTTATGAAGTATTACATTCATTTGAAATAAGTAAAATTAATATTAACTACTGATAGAACACTACATCAGAGAGCTGGAGATAATACAGAAGATTAGCACACAATTAACCAGCTTTTATATACAATGTGACACTTGCCTGTAAGAAATAAGTATTCTCGAAAGCAGTGTCAAGATATGTAAATGGATGATTTGTTTTATCATTCATCACAGCTCCTAATAAATTCAAAAATCATGACTTCTATAGGTACTAAAAATAGGCCACCAATGATACAGGAGAGATAGCTTCAATGAAGAATTACTTTTTTAACAATTCATTCTTTCAATGACAGCAATTAGCCCTACAGACAGGCAGCGATTAGGTGTATATTTTAATTATTATTCATTTTACCAGTAGCCTTAAACCTGATTAAAGTAAGAGATATCCAGGTGATATGCTAGTCTTAATACCACTCAGCCACACTTCACATATGTAAAATTCTTCTTTCTTATAGGAGATTTTCAATGCTAATGTAAGTTATGACACTCCATCCACTTTTTAGGCCATTAATCATTTAACTTATTCTTTAAGATCTACTTTCTGCAAATGAAATTAAAGGTAATGCACTTGTCTTATTCAGACTAAATGCTTAAAGAAAAATGGAGTTGTCAGATTCAAATTACAGGATTTAAAATTTCAGTTTTACTACATAACATATATTTTAAGGTTTTGATTTCCCATAAAGAAAATGGGGATTTTTCTGACAGAGCCTGTAGGGGTTACCTTTCTTTATATTTTTAACATTTAAGTCAGAGCTGTCAGGCTGCATCCCAGGTGATTCTCTATTCCCATCAGTCATGGCCTATAAAACTGTAAGGTTAAGTCAGGAATAGGCAGGCTATACACAAAGTTTCACTAAATCCATGTGAAAGAAGTCAAGTCTAACAAAAAGTTCAGGATGCGACCAGTTTAAATTTGCCACATAGACCTACTGTTTTAGTGTTTGGCAACAGGAACATAGAAAACACGGAGATGAGCCTGATCTGGCAAGGAAGAGACTCATAAGTGGAAGTTTAGTTGGTCTCACTTAAAAAAAAAATTTGATTTTTAAAATCTCAGCAACCTCATACTTAAATATTAAATGAAAATTAAATGCATGGCATCATCCTTCACCCAAGGGTGGAACTTGGTGCTGGCTCCCAACCAACACCAGATCATCTTGGACCAACTAGCCATTGGTAGGTGTACAGCAGCAAATACTCCAACTTTTCATCAGAAAACCTCAGAGCACTTCAGAAGTAATTACATCTCATAAAACTTCTGAGAAAGGCTTTTTTCCCAGTTGTGCAAATCATCAAAATGAGTCATGAAGAGCTTAAAGGGGGTTTTCCACTGTCACCAGGTCAAGCCAGGAGCGCTGGGTGCACCCTGGACTTTGCTCCAGATATCAGGCAGTGCGTGGGCTGCCTTGGTATATGTCTCTATATTGCTGTGCAGCAGGAAGAAACACTGGACTTCATTCTTATTATTTTGACTGCTAACTTTGAACTTCAGAAATGGGTTTAACCTTGGTTATTTTAGGGGCTGGTATGGGCACACAATTTCCATCGTCCTGTAATGTGCTGTCTTTCATACCCTAAAGAAATAGAAGAGGTCAGCAGATAAAGACATGTTTATAGAGCCATACACAGACGTATATACCCCAACTCTTTAAAAAAAAACAGCCTCACCTCTCGCATCCACTCTCGAATACTTTTCCCAACTTCTTGATGCCACACATTGTGAACAGAGTCTGTCAACGCCACAGCAGTTACCTTATTCTTTACTTCTGCCTCTCGTTGAATCATCTGTTAAAAAATATTGGCTTTAAGTTCTTTCTTCCTATTGAATAGAGTCTGCTTAGTCACAGATAACGATCTTAAATTAAAAAAAGAAAGAGCAATACAGGTTCAATACTTGACTTCACTTGTTTTAAAGTTTATACAAATCCTAGCAGCTCCAGAAACACAGAAAGACCTAATATTTTTGATAAAAGAAATAATACTAACTTTTAACTGACTGAACTATTCAGTCCTATTATTTTCCATGTGGCTTGACAATTCTAGGATTAAAGGTATCATAGTGAAAAAATGGAAGATTCCCTGAGGACACCTTTTACAAGCTTCTCCAAGTTCCTATTTCCGTGCTTCAGGGAAGCTGATACCCGTGGTTCACTGTAAGCTACTCATGACTATCATCTACTAATTTTCAGTAGATTGCTGTAGTTTTTCTGATGTACAATCTTACTTTGACTTGTATGGTTTTTTTTCTTTTTCTATCCAATTTAGCTACCTTGCACTCCCACCATGGTCCCAAAATTCTTTGTGGTCTCTCTTATACATTTGCTTACCCAGCTAATGCTGGAACCTCTCAAGATTTTTTGGATATTAAAGAGCCTCTGTTGCTGCAAATGACAGTATGACTAAATAATATTAGTTCTAAAACCAATTAAATGATTGCTGCAAATAACATGAGTGAACTGACAAAGATGCTGTGGAATTCAGTGCTGCTCTGCAAGATAAAAGGGACTGGGAAAGAATAGTTTGATATCAAAGAGAGACAAAAAGGTTTTAATCTCCTGACACAAGTGACCCTAATTTGTAACACTGGATCAAAGAAAGTATAATGAATTATACTTATAAAACCAGCATTTTGCAACTAGTGTCTTTATCACTGTATATGCTGCACTAAAGTTAATGGTTTTTTTCAGCTTCTTTTTGTATAAATGGCAATGCATACAACATTTCTAAAACCAGGCATCCTTTGTTCATGCTCTAGTAACTGCTTATCAGCACACAGGCTGCACCTCCAAAAACACTGCTCTAAAAGAGACTTTTACAATGGGGATGTGAATTATATTTTGCATCAGAAACGTCAAAATAAACACCTTGATCCATATTTTTGATAGAAAAATAGCATTTACCCACACCTTATGCAAACTACCTCCTAGTTTCTTGAAAATATCACAAAAGTAAACACTTTTGACCAAACACTCCGATCCCACATAACCGCACTACAACATTCTGAATTATCGTGTCTTGCCTTCTGTTTGGCTTACATTATGTACATTTTAAAATCAGTGTAATTGAATTAATATTCTAAGGGAAAAATATTCACCACTATTGGCCAGGTAGTGTCAATGCAGAGCTCCCCATTCCAGATAAAATCAGGTATTCACCTTCCCCAGTACTCTGTCTTTGGTAATGTCAGAATTACATGACTCTGGAATTCAGCTGAGCTTAGAACATCTTGGGCAAGTGCGTATGAAGAAACTCTTAAGACTAATCTTTCTTCATGTGAAGCCTTTCCACACATACCATTTTTTCCATCATTTACCCTCCCATGGGGCACATTTAATATCTAGAATTTTTGGAGGATGGGATATAACAGATATGTGTGCGTGGGACGAAATCATGCATTTAGGACAAAATATCATCTATTGCAAGAGGCCGAGCTTCATTCAGATGTAACACAATACTGACATTTTCAGCCAAACATCTGATACTGAGCACTAAATTTCACTGTAAGTATAAAGATGGCAAAACTCCCTCCATTATGAAACCATATGCAAGAATAGTGAATCTCTCAGGACGATCTTCAGGCCATTGCAGGAACCACTGGTGATTCTGCTAAAGTGGGGATGAACACCCTGAGCTCCAGAGGAGGGTGGAGCCTCAAAACAAGGGGTTTTATTGATGCTACGATACCCCTCCCAAAACCTGTACAGACATCTCAAGCACTGATAAAAGTTTTGTCTCTCAAAGGGCTGAGTCACTCAGACCTTCGACCAGCCTGGTTCACCAGAACTTGGACTCATTATGAATATCTCATCTGCAATATTCTGTTTTGTTCTGGTCTGTTCAATTCTATTCTGTTCTGTTCTGTTCTATTCTATTCAGATCTTTAAAATGACACCAGGCCCCAAATGTGATTTAGATCTGCCAAACATCTGAAAATACCGGTTTTTAGAGTGCAGCTTTACCGTCCCCTTTATCAGGCAGAGCTATGTGCATGAGATGATCATGGAATGGATGACCCTTTGATTGCAGGGCAAAACCAGGCTGCTTTGGGGAGGGCTGTGGCTAGTTCTTTCTCTTACCAGCCAACACAACGATCCAACTGCTTTACCTTGACATAACAGGTAAGGTAGCATCACCCTCCTTCTCTAAAGAGGACAGCATCTGCAGAAAGACCTTCTGCTGAAGGGCTGCAGGACCTGCTGGGAGTTGTCAGGAGCTTGTGTTGCCAGGCTTCTCCTAAACCCAGCACCACAGGCAGTGTGGTTAGGGGACCGGACCCTCCGTTCCATGTAAGAGTGCCTCAGAAATCCTACCAGAAAAAAAGTTCTCTGAAAGAGACAGTATCTAAAAAGAAGACGTGTAAGCCACACACGCCCAACTCACACTAAACCCTGCTGTATACTGAATAAGTTTTAGAAACACGCCATATGCACTAATAATCCTAAACCAGTGCTGTGCATTCCAGCACTCATTTGGCTGCACCCTCTTGCACAAAATGCTGTGATTTAAATGGGTAAAGGAGCAAAAATATCACTGTCCTTGAAGTGCACGTACCTACCAATTACTTGGAGCTATTACATGCTGGGGGAAGCTTAAAACTGGCACCAGCTCGTTGCGTTACAGCATGACTTCCTCCATGAAGGGCTGGTCTTCAGAAGCACTGCTAATGACCAGCAAGGGGAAAAAAATACGCTCTGCTTTGGAAAAACAGTCGTCTCTCAAGCTATTGTATCCCACATTTCTTGTTTTGAAAACTAGCCACCCAGTTCGCCTAAGAACATCACCTTTTTCTTCAAACCAAAAGGAAATACAGATGCGCAGTTCCCTTCTCCCTCTCTAGACCTAGCTCAGGTTTGCTATTCTCAATTTCCCTATCCACATGGAAGAACTGGCAGCCATCGATCACCATCTCTTCCTACTTTTTCTTCACAAGGTACATGCAGTCTTTGCTTTTCAGATCATAAACAATACGGGGAATAATATGCAATATCCGACATGCTGCTGGTGCTTGCTGCTCAGCTTTGTGGATGCCCGCAGAACAGTATTCTCTTCACAAAGATCAGCAAAGAGACTGAGGCTGACAATGCGAGGTTTTTGATAACTCAGCCACAGTGCTGGGGTCAGGACAAGGGCTCATGGATGTAGCAGCAAAGAGGGATTGAAGAGATTAACTGAGCTTTAGCTACAGATTTCTCTACATCCAGCGCAGAAGAAATAAGTTTTGGTAGGCATCCATGCCCTTATGAGCCAACTTGGAAAGAAAATAGACAAAAACAATATATCAAGTGGAGAAAGGATCAAGGGTATAATCTTCCCTTAAACAAGAAGTCTAACGTGTCCATCTTTAAGTGACACAGAAATGTCAAAACAGAGCATATCAAACCCAGGACACTTAGCTTCTACCATAACAGTTCAAGTTCTCTGCTACAACAAGACACTAACTGATAATAATAACCAAGGAGAACAGATCAGGGTGACGCTCAAGCAGCAGACAGTCTTATCAAGGAGGATAATTTATCCCACAAGAATATACAAGAAGCCTATGTGCTTTTGGTCACAGAAACTTCAACACCCAGTAAATGCTTCAGATTCAATGGATTGATAGCTCACAGTTAAAACATATTTATCTTTTCCAAAAATAGTTTTGAATTCCCATAAATCTGAAAAATTCAGTGAGCAGAATAAATTGTTAGGGTAAAATATACTAACATTCAACACAAATGTAGCACCCAGCTGCCATTCAAATTTGATACAACTACAGTTGATACAACCAAATTCCAAGGGAATGATGCTATGGGATGCATGACTTACACTTCCCAGGACTAGTTTTATTCCATGCAACCAGTACAGTCTTTTAAAGTGGATATGCTAAAACTGAAGGTATTTAATAGACCACAGACTATTTACAATACTACAAGTTTTTTTGGTTTTTTTTTTTTTTTTTTCAGGATAATGGTGCCTTTTACTGAAGCAACAATTGCAAACAAAGACCTAAGGATTTTGTCTAAAGTTAATTTTATGCCTTATACTCTTTGTACGTCAGTAAATTCCATAGACAAGTTTTCACAGCCTAGGATTTACTTAATTTCCTGCTCAATGCTCATTTTCAAATTTTAAAGTATTCTTAGATGAACAGATTTTGCAGAAAGCCATCTCTCTGTGCACCTGTTCATTGGATGGCTTATGGCTCCGCTCACTATACTTAAATTCCTTCTTCTTCTTCCAATAACTCATTTATAGTCAGAAGTAGGGGAACTGGCACTTATCTGGTAGGTAAACCCGTTCTTATTTATTGCTGCATCACTCAGTACACCACTCTGGGTCCTCTAGGCTTTCCCAACCATGTTTTCTATTCAGGCATTTCCATTTTACCTTTGTGTTCCTTCTTTGTATTCAAAGTAAAGTTTGTTTTTGTAATTTATTAATCATAGATCATCACTACTTTATATTTGATTCCCTTAGAATGGCAAGTCATAGAGCAGTGTTCACTGCAACAAGTCAGAAAGCATTCAGGCATCTTTTTGAAAGCCCTCTCTATGCCAGTGGTTGAAAATTTGTTCCTTCACTTTGCAAGGGAAAACATTAATTATCTATTTGCACAAGCATTCAACTCTGTCACGTACATAAGCAAGAACTTGAAATCCCCTAGAAATGCATTCTTTAAATTCATATATATGTTAATTACCCATTTATTGGTCAATTTAATAAGTGTTCTACTGCTAAACTGTTCTACTGCTAAAGGTCAGATGGCAATCCTCTATAAGTTTATATTACACAATTATCGTAACTTTATAATGACAAAAGGTTGATACCTTTATTATCTGTAGTGTATGCATATAAAACATAGCCTCTTACACATATATTACTTATGCAGTATATTTAGTGTGTGTGTATACATATTTAGAACAGATGAGAATACATCTTTGGTATATATTTTATAGCATAGCACTCTTGTCAAATGAAAGCATCAGTATGCTAGAAGGGGGACTCAAAGGTCTGATCCTGCAAACACAAAAATCTATGAATATCCCAGTTAGACTTTAGGTAAAGGGCCTGTGAGAGTAACTCTTTGCAGGATTGATTCCATACTCTTAATACCTATTCTAACAAATTTAAAATGGCTAAAAATTCACCTTCTGAGGAAGGTAAAAGGAAGTTAAAACACGCCTCTTTCATTTTTATGGGCTCAGACAATCAAATCAACCTCCACCACATATTCGGGGGATACTTAGCTCTTCTAAGTTGCTTGTTATTAGGAATAAGGAAAAATGGATTAAAAAAAAAAAGCCCCCAAATTTTACTTTCTCTTGAACTTCTGAAAAAAACTTTCATCTACTTCCCCTGTCTTCCACCACAATTTCAGTTGTGGCATGGTGTTTACATGGTATGCACTGGGCTTGAACGGGCATGTCTACAATAAGCACTTGGCTTGGAGCAATGTAATTCTGACGCAAGTCCTCCATTGTCTCCAGTTGCCTCATACTGGTTTGAGTCTCTACAAGGTTTTGGTGGATTCCTTTCAGAGGAAACTGAAGTGGAAGCCCCTGTCCAAATATCCTCAATGATTTCTAGAAGTGAAATGAATTTGCAGTAGAAATTCTGGTGGATCAAAACAGCATCAGCTGGTCTCTGAAATATTTGTAAAAGCAGTGGTAGATGGTAAGAAAGAAGAAATCACACGCCAGGAACTTAACACTTTTGCAGTGATGTGTAGATTCTTTCTTGGTAACTTCACGTGCTCTCCTTGGAGCTCGGTACGTGTCTACAGTCATTCAAGATCCTCTTCAACCCTCCTTTCACTCAATCTCATACAAACTAAGTAACTGGTCTGTCTGAATGGTAGCACTTGAGCCTTTCTTCAGTTGAGAAGGACTCCTCTTCACCATGAAGCATACGATTCTGTATGTCTGTAGTGCAAGCTTGTCGGTCTGGGATTCCCAAAACCTTTCACTGCTTCCTGGATGGAATTCCTGAATTTCTGAAATACTTTCAGTTTTTTGCACATCTTAAAATGGAATTAGATCCTCAAGTCTTCATAAAATATTATTCATTAGGGATTAGAATTAATCAGCAACTACACTTGAACAGCACATAGAAAAAATAATAAATAATCCAAAGTTAAACTAGTTCCCATTTTCAATTAGCAACAAGAATAATTCTACCTAAATGAATTCACAGACATGATAAAATCCCTACTTGCAGCAGAAAAGCATCTGATACACACCAGTTTTTAAACAGCAAAAGAAAACAACTGCAGAGATACAATCATAGAATGACCATAGCCAAGTACTTTCTGATATTTTGTTCAAAGATCTATTGGATGTTACATCTGCAATTGTGATAGTTTTCTACAGCAATAAATCACACTGAGCAGTAATAATAACGCATGAACTTATTAGAACAGATTGCTTTAGAGCATCTGGAGTCTAGGACTTGTCACAGTTCACACTGTAAACCAATTTCTGTTGCAGAACTTCTACTGAAAATTTCCATGCATACCTTACATTGGGGGTATAAGTTCTTAAAATCAATCATGATTAGAAAAATATTTAATTCTAAAATAACTCAAGATTAAAAAAGCATAGGGGTCATCTCCCTTATGCATAGCTCAGTAAAAAAAACAAAAAAACCCTGCACACAAAATTCTGCTGGTAATAGTTTGTGAACAGCACAAACAAAACTCATGGCACTCTAGTATAAAAGCCTCAGGCTTCAGCTTTATTAAAACTTTAAACTTAATAATGCAATTCTCCCGCTTCTCTTGTCCCTAGTGTCTTACAACAGAAAGCTTACAGGAGGAAAAGGCTTCGAGGACCTGTAATAACGTGGAGAACACCAAGTTCCCAAACACAGGCAGTTGTGCTAATAGGTGCGACAGGACCGTGGGTAGGGATGCTGGCTCACCTCGCTTACAAACCTCCCAGCAATTTGTCTAGTATGAACGAAGCCTAACAGATCGATAGAAAGCTCATCACAACATCAACTGGAATGGTACTGTGTGGGTAAAAATCTTTCAGTGGGTCCACTACATCTCACTCACAACAACTCAAACTAAAACAATCCGGTGGAAGGGGCATCCTCCATGGTCTGGAGCACAAAATCTTGGCATTCTGTGGATAGTTTCCTTGCAGACCAAAAATGTACGTTAGACAAGAGGGTTTGGTGAAGGTCTTCCCATCAAAAGCTCAGCTAAAGCGAACAAAAGCCAATCCCTTTTTCGGTGCATCTCAAGCTATTTCAGTGGTGAAGGTTGCAGAGATATTTGCCTTTGGGCTGCTGGAGAACCGTGGTGATAGTCAGGAAAGGAGGTCTGGAGCAGTGGGGTCAAGCTGGAGTCAGCCAGTTGGTACTCCCTCCTGACAGCAGGAGTCTGCTGGCCCCGAACTGGAACTCTGAGCTGGGGAAATCTCTGTTCACCTCATTGGCATGAAAATAAAGATTTGAAGGGTCAACAACTTCCACCTGCCTCAACCAGGAACAGAAAGTGAAGCCTGATCAGTTTAAGCGTTAATGTTCCGATGCTGCTGGGTGACGTTGGCTTGCCTCTAATATACATGCTCAAAAATGGTCTGGTCTTAGGAATGTGATGCTCCTCAAGGGCCAATTTATCCTTCCAGGAAGAGGCCTAAATTAGCATGTGCAGTATTTAGCACAACTAATGCTGAAGACCATCTGATACTCGAGCTGGGTTGTTTAAAGGTAGCTTGGGTACATCCAACGTAGTACACGAGCCCCAGGAAAATCGTATTTGACAAATTCACACAGTTCGCTAAACTGTATTTCATTTTGTATTCACAGTTAATTTGGACTTGGGTAGTAGAAGATGTTGCGAGCACATGATAATGCCTAAACCTCTGGCATAGTGGAAGATCCTTTGCTGCTCTGGCTTCACCATGCGTCTGTGTCAGCAGCATCCTCTTAATAGAGATGCAGGAGGTTTTCTGGCAGGAGGCTGCATCACCTCTCCAAATGACATGAGCTCAGACAGCAAGAGTATTCCTCTGTTGGAATAGCTACGCAAAACCTGCTCTAGAGGTTTTGCTAACATAGTTATCTTGGCTGGGGTGGCAAAGGATTTTTTCAAGCTCTTAGCTGATACATCTTTGCCAATAAAACCTTATGCTGTAGGTCACAGCTTTGCCTTTTCTTGGTTTACCTGGATTTTTGAAGCACTGCATAGCTATTTGACTGCCATGCCTAGTTTGAAATGAATAATAAAATAAAATAAAATAAAATAAACCAAACCAAACCAAACTAAACCAAAACAGTTAGTAAAGTGCCTTGATCAGAACCACCTCGGCCCATGACTGAAAGTTCAAAGTGCTGTAGCATCAAGAAAGGTCAAGATCTATGCGGACTAGGAAGCAGAGGTGTCTCTGCTTGAAACTGGAAGCGTTCTCAGCCTCTTGCCCCAAAATTGCTCGCCTGGGCTCAGTTTCCACAAAGACTTTCACAGTCCTAGTCTGCTCCGAGCACAGGCAAATCACAAGCCATCATTTTGAACACAATTCCTTGTTTGAACGCGCATGCGTTGGGTGCCAGGCTTTCAGCCTGATCTTGCAGCCATTAGGGACAGTTTGACGGCATTTAAAAGCAGTAGTTGGTGCCCAGTTGACCCCTCGCAGTGACCCACGGCTGAAGGTGAGGTGCCGAACGCTGCCTGCGACCTACCGGTGAGCAAACATTAGTAGAGTTTTCAAACCCCGCCAGTTTTCTTGCTGTTGACTGGAGTTGTAGGAAGCTCCAGACTAGGGAGGAGCGGGGTCTTGGGGTGCAGACAGATGATTGAGTTACAACGACCCCTCCAGTCGCCGCCTGTCAGACTCGCCGCGGTAGCTCGCAGCTTGCACGGGCTCCGCTAAAGGGTGGCAGCAGAAAGAAGCTGGGTTGTTGATGCTGCTACCAACCTCGGCCATCTGGTCCACCCATCTGAGAGATGCGACTGCTCCAGGGCAGAGACACTCATCTGCTCCCCAGTCAGGCTCTGCGCCGCCACCGTTTTCAGCCCCAGGGCTTCGAGCCTGGTCAACATCGCTGAGGTTGTTACTTTGGGCGATTTCAAATCAATTAGGAAGTGGGGCTGGACAGAAATAAACCCTTCTCACACCGGGAAAAAAGTTCTTCCTAAGGTACTTGCTTGAGCTGAACATCTTTTAAATTACAGTGGACCAGCTTTGCTGTATCTAAACAACCAGTACACATATAAAATGGATCAATAAAACTAGTCATTTACTCTCAGCCTGTCTGGTTGGGCTCCTCTTTTGCATCGTGTGGGGTGAAAACCTTTAAAAGCCTTGAGCCAGAATACGCAGGTACTTGGAATTTTATTTACTCAGATAAAGGTAAGTAAAATACAGGGATCTTAAATCTTTGTGTTGACAAATTAGTTGAAATAAACCGCTCCTGAAAATCAGTGTGTAACAAAACCATTAAAACACAAGGCTTGAAAATGAAATGATACAAGGGGTTGGAGTTTTGTTTTGATATTTTACCATCACGAAGGTAATGGTTCATATCTAATGCAAAACGTGGCCTGAAGTAAGTTATGGAAGTAATTTTCTCATGTTTTAATAAATGTGTAAATCTAGAACTCAGCCTACAAGTGAACAATCATATTAGTGAAATGAATGTGAAACAATCAAGTAAATAACTGTTTTTACATGTTAAGTATCAAATACAACAGGGTAAAATGGCATTACTTCTTCATTGCTTCTGTTTGAATGGTACATGGAAAACTTTTATTACAGCTTTATGCAAATCTCATGCTGGTGCATTTTTCAAGGAAATAGTTGATTTCCTTATATTTCATTTTATACCTAGAGAAACAGAGAACTGCACTGGTTTAACATCAAGAAGGGCAAATCCTCCACACATTTCTGGATATTGGCTGAACAAGGACCAAGCATTTATTTAAGAAGTTGCCCCTGTTTTATCATATGTGTACATAAACATGTCAGCCTATGTACTAATTTTCATTAAAAGGCCAGACTTAAAAAAACCCCAACAAACAGAAAATGAGAAAAGCTGAGTGCTAAGCTGAGCACCTCACAGATGGACATGGAGTCTAACGCCCTTGTTATTTAAACACAGACAGCTGGATTTCCACTTCAGCCAGAGGATAAGACAACACTCACTCTTCCTGTCCTTTGAAGACTCAGCTTCAACTCTTGCAACCTCTGAGTAACTTCAGGAAGGAAAAGTCTCTCCACAGGCAAGGTCTCTGAGCAAGAGGGTATGTAAACTGAAACTTTTGGGGTCACACAAACTCATGGAGATAACTCTCTTTCTGGTTAGGGAATGGCAAATTGTGATTTATTATTGCAGGCAGCCAAAAGAGAGGAGCAGCAGCTTCCCTCTTCTTTCCCACTAAAATACTGTCGCCGCATGCATGCTCCTTCGCCAAAAAAAGTATGTGCATGTGTGACAGAAAACCAAATTACACCAAGCAGACTACAATATGACTGACATCTTCAAAGTCTGAAAAAACAGTAAAGCAGAAGGGGAAATACTGGATAATTTTTTATCTGGCCTCTTTATCAGACATTGGACACGCCATCAGATATCAAACAAGGTTTTCCACCCACTCGTGAGATGGGGAAGTAGCAGCAAGGCTAAGAAGGCTCCACGGAGGAGAAAATCTTCAATAGGCAGAAGGGCTTTGTGAAGCAGCCTGAAGGATGTATAACTAATCTAATATGACAAATTATTCAGATAAAGATCTTCCAATTCAGAGTACAGAACAGACTCTCATAAACAGTGCACATTCATAATTATATGTCTGCTCCATGCCCTGTGCTGGTAGCCGCCAGGCACAGCTGTACTGGCAAGGGAAGGGCAGACGCTTTTATCCTCCGGAGGCACTGGGCACGGACCTGCTCTCCAGCAGGTCTGGAGACCCATGGCACTGCCACCACAGACAACGTAGACCTCAGCATCCCTGGACATGGAAACGGGGTGGGGAACCAGGATGCTGTCTCACTGCCATGAAGTCTTCCTTTATCCATCCTCCTGGTCTGCCCAGTGATCTTGGACCAATCTGGTCATCAGCTTGCTCACATCATTTATTGCCAAGTAATGCTCCAGCAGACCCGTGTGCTACTCGCTCTGCATAACCCTCAGCACGAGCCCGCTAGTCAAATACCACAAATCATCCTTGAGTACTTATGACATTAGTCAGAGAAGTGATGCCAGGTAGTGATGAGTCAACAGAAGAATGAGGAGTGTCATTTTTTAGTGTAATGAGTGCTGTCATGCCTATATGTCAGGACAACGGATGCCACACAAAAGCACTGAAAAATCCCAGCTTCCCATGTAGGAAGGTACTCATTTATCACACGCCATCCTTCTCAGGTGAAATAACAAACTCTTGTACTCACAAGCCTCGAAGAGAGACTCTGGCTTGTTAAGAGTGGTGCAGATTTATTTTCATGGTTGTTAGGAAATGGAGAAATTGTCCTGAAAATTTTGGATGGGACTCTGCCTTTGGTGGCTGCACCCAGCTTGCCAGACCAAGACTTTTCAGTAGCTATCAGCCAAGCCATGCTGGCTGGCTCCTGAAACCAGGCTACACCAGTGGGCAAGCTGGGATGGCACGGACGGCACTGGACAACCCTCCCCTCTCACTGCAGGAGGAGCCAGCCAGGCAGAGCTGCTGTGACGGATGTCTCTGGTCCACCAGGTAGGACCTGAAGAAACAGCACTCTTGTCCTGGTCCCGTGGGATCTCCAGGGAACTTGTCAGGATGCCGTAGGACCGTGAAGATCAGCCACCCCTGCACTAAAGCACAAGCGACGTCTGCTAAACTTTCTGCACGCACTCTACAAAGCTTCTGGTGTACTTTGAAAAAAGGCCTGCTGTGGATTTAACTACTTGCCCATCTTTTTAAGCTAAGAGCTCATCATTTTCAACTTAAGAAGTCCCACTTCAAAAAAAAAAAAAAAAAATTCACAGATACCGTGGAAGGCAAAAGACACTGTGTGAAATCTGCAAATTCTGGCCCTCATCAGTAAAAATTCAAAATGTTAAAAACATGGGATAAGGTAGGAAGTCAGTCCCTCTTTCTCACAGCATTTCATGCGTGCTTTGTGTTATATATCTACCAAATGATAAGCTCCTTGAAAGAGAACCATTTTCCTTTTGTTTGGTCCTGAACACACAGTTGGAAGTTCAAGCATCTAGCACACAGAGAAGCATTCCTGTATGTTCTTTGCCTAATTTTAAAATAAGTTAAATAGAATATACATAATAGCCATTTAGTTAGATCAAAGGCAGCTGCAGCCACCCCTGGTGTTTACTTCCAAACCATTACACATCACTAGCAAGATACTGCCCGTGACCCTCTGATCTCATAAGGTTCATAAGCAACGCTAAAACCAAAAGCAACCACGAGCTTTACTTCTGCTCCTTTTCCTCCAAAGTCCTCTTCAGTGATGAAACACACCAGGACAGATTTTCCATGTCTTTATTTCACTACCAGCACCACCACAACAGCTTCCCCAGGGCAGGGCGGGGGTCCCGGCGAGCAACCCCCTACCACGAGGAGTCTGGCTGTATCCCACCATCAGTTGAAAGTCATCACGTAACTGGACCACAACACCAAACTCTGGGAGCCTCCATATCCAAGTCTCGTCTTACAAGGACGGGACTCCGGTCACATCTCTGGTACTTGGATAGGTAAGTCCACTCACCAGACACAGCAGCCTGAAGGCTTCTGCTCACTTTGGAAGGGAGGTGTACCAATGGAGTGCATTGGTTTATAACATAATTTAGATGGACATATAGTGCTAAATCACAGTTCAATCTATATGCATGCACTTACAGCCATATAAAGGTCCTCTTAAACTGCACCAAGAAGCATCGTTACACCAGGACAAAAGCCACGTTGGGATGTTGCCTCAGTTTAACTAAATTCCTTTCTAAACTAATGATTAAACTCACAAAAAACCCTGAAGTATAGACAAACCTTACTCTGCTGAGCCCAGCCTGAGTTTGCCTACTCCTAACACACTGATGCAGGCTTGGAGCAGAGGACCTGAGCTAACCGCTGGAACAAAACCAGCTTCCCCCGTGGAAAGGGAGAGAAGGTTCACGCCAGACTTGAAAGGAAGCTTTCCCGAGCTTAACAACAGCTGTGCCGCCAATGTTTTCAGTTTAATTTTTTTTTCCCCCCCTGTAACCTTTGTGTGAACTCCTGAAATGAATGGCTTTGGCTTACAAACCTGTGCTCCTGGACCAAACAGCCCCGTGAAGCTGGCAGTCCCTTTCACCCTCACCCCTTGTATTACTAATCTTAGATTCTGCCCCCTCCCCCAGCTAATGGGGCCAGAGATGCAGGTGCAAGTGAGCTTGAGCAAAACATTATGAGCAGCCCACAAAACACCCTGGTGCTAGCACGTGGAGAGACATGGCTCCTGCAGGAGCTTGGACAGCCTGAGCTTTCTGGTGTGACACAGCGGCCACTCTGAGTCCTGTGGGTCTCAGACATCTGATGCCAAAGCATTATTACATGCAGAATGTGTATTTTGGATCATAAATACATCATTTGGGATTTTTTTTTTTTTCTGTGTTTGCTGTGTGTTCCGGAGGGGATCACATTGCATCGCAAGCCAACTAGCTTTGCCGTTGAAGGCCGAGTGTGAAAATAGTGGCAATAAATCCCGCCCAAGCCATTCTTGCAAAACGTGGATAATGAACACGTGTTGCGGTACACAGGTTTCACTGGCACGCTTTTTCAGCTTTGGTTTCAAAGGTGAAGCCATAAGCACGTTAGTCAGATCACTCTGAACACCAGGAGCTGGAGAGGAGCTCTCCGGAGAGCAATGACCTGCGCCAGTCCCATGCCTGATGTGCATCCCGCTTGCCAGTACCCCACCAACCTCTGCACGTGCTGTATTTTCCCAGGTGGAGGTGACAGAAGCAAACTTCCAATGAAAGTTCATGCAAGTGGGGAGGGAGCTGGCTGATGCGATCCATTTGATCCAATGAGGCTTCATGTAGGATTGATGAAATACCTAGTTCTCTACAAAAATATCTACTGCAACGTATATGCAGCATGCCTGCTGTCTCAAAAGAAATACAGTTTTTCTTTGGTTAGTTTTGGGGGAAAAGTCATAGTTTTATAATGGGTTGTGTGCATCCTATGGACATAAACACACCTCCAAAACTATCAAAGCGATTTCCATAGAAACGTACAGAGCATATACAGCAGACAGTCATAATTTCAGGTTCATATACTAATGAACCAGAAATTACATTCCCTTTATAGCAAGTGTCCTCTAGCATTCCCCTACCTTAAGGAAAATAGCACTTCAAAATGC
Source organism: Haliaeetus leucocephalus (assembly GCF_000737465.1). Classification (NCBI taxonomy): domain Eukaryota; kingdom Metazoa; phylum Chordata; class Aves; order Accipitriformes; family Accipitridae; genus Haliaeetus; species Haliaeetus leucocephalus. The sequence goes on along the minus strand of NW_010973034.1, from coordinate 996,350 downwards.
TGACAAGAGCAAAGTCTATAAACCTATCATTTAAATATCTGACAGTAAGCACCAGTAAGAGACAGCACTAGAAAATGTATACTCGAAAGGGCTCTTTTGCAGGTACTGAGGAATCTTCTCTGTTTTCCCTTGTTCTCAGTATTTCATTTCATAAAGCTCTTCCAACATTTTTCTGAGCACACTGTAGTGGTATAAGCCACATATAGCAGAGGCTACCAAAGTTGCAGTCTCATAGTTTCCGCAGCGTTACTGCAGCACTAAAACCATCAATAAAAATGTTTTCACACTCTATATGTCAAAATCAATTTTACTAATAAGTATGATATTTCTTCTAAGATGAACAAATGTAGTAATTTTCCCTTTACTTCTCATTTTTTTTCCCAATTATGATTTTATCTATTCTAGCCTAATATGGAAGTAAATTGGAGTGATACCATGTGGCTCAAATTAAGAGATATCAGCCCATTTCTTAAGTAAGCTGGTAACAATTTTTTACGAAGCAGTGCTAGTGAAAAGTGATAGCGGCAGTGCTGGGAAGCAGGGTCTGCTGTTGAAGCCCAGAGCAGCTGTGACAGTGCAGATTCAGCTGCACTGCTCCTCTAACTTATTAAAATCATTTTCTGGAAAATAAACCACCAAACCCTTCAATGCGCAAGCAGGTCATTTATTCCTACTTAAAGGGTCTGAGTTGAGACTCCCAACGCAATGGCTAGGAGTCATTTTCACCAGGCATGGGATATAGATCACTAATGCATTGCACAAAGGCTACTGAAAAGCCATCAGCTGGGAACAGCTTTTGGTCACTACTAAACAGGGGGCAGATTTGAACCAGTGACCTAGAAGTGAAAGACTTTGTAATCTGATTACCAATCCCTTGAGCCATCCCATCCCTCCCCTTTTCTTTTTTACTGATAAGAGAAAAAGAGTCTTATTACCTAAGCAACTTTTGTAGCCTGTTAGCAATGCAAAAGCTTTCATTTAGTGCTTAAAAAGGAAAGTCTCATGGGCACGCTTATTAGCCCATCTCAAGCACAGGCTCTGTATTATTTTTCCCTATTAATTTCAAAATAAATGTATTGGTATAAAAGTGTAGCACAATGCTTTTTCTGATAATGATTTATAGTAAAGTTCTTGCTGATTAAAATAGGTGCTGATGAGAGGTTTTTACATAGCTGTGGAGTCAACAGATCCCTCACTGGCAAACGAAGAGACAACATGCTCCTTTTGTCAGCAAATACTCCAAAGAATATAAACGCATTACTGAGGTATGGTGCATATCGCAGATGATAAGCATCTAAATCGCTTGTTTTTCACGCATAAATCATACTTTTAAACTCCCACGAAGATGCGTTTTCTCATTCAGAAACAGGACAGTTTGGTAAGTGTTATAGTCTCATCATCAAATATTATTTTAATGCACAAACAGGATCTCCCAAGTATGCCAAGACCCTTTTAAATAGCCTTTAAGAGATGATGAAGCTATTGTTTCTCCTTTTCCTCCTCGGTCCTCTTCTCAAGACCCTCAGGAAGAAATCTGGGAGACCTTTTCTGCCAGTTTCCTACCTCTTTTTTCCAGACATTGTGGCCTGCACATTAACACCGCTTCCTTTGGCTGGAGGTAATAAACGATTAGCTACAGCATAGTGGTGCGGTGTTCATGTTATTCTTTGCTGTACTACACTCAGCCAATGTCTCAAAAATTAATGCAAGTGTATCAGGATCTGAAATTAACTTTTTATAGCCATAAGCAACATCCCGCTAGGAGGGGAAAAATCCTATTATAGCAGTTCTGGCATCTGACTGCTTGTAGACCGTTGGTACGCACAAAATAAGATTTCAAATTATCAAATGGTGAATGCAATAAGAGTTGTTCTGTATTGATTAAACATTTTTTTTTCTTTTTGCTTATGAACCGATAAAGAAAAACCAGGTGATGCTTGCTGTTGCTAAATGACAGATCTATTACTAAAGATCAGGTGGGAGACCAGACTGTCCAAGACCACTACGTGATTATACAGAAATAATTAGAAAACCTACATATTTATAATAAACATGCTACATTATCCTCTAGAGTTGTGCAGTAACTTCCAGGAGGATTTTTCAGAAATTTATATACCCACTGCACTGTTTAAAAATGCATTGCTAAGAATTAGAATGGCTCAAAATCACTTTGATATTTGCAAGTGGTTATACTGGACTAAAATAAAACACTTCCAATTCACTCTGCACAAAATATAACCTATTGTTACACTGGCTTGCCTTTTAATGGCCATGAGTTCTGGCTAGGACAGTATTTTAGAAGTTGATTAAAAAATTACTTTTCCTATGTAAGAAAATCATTAAGTTTCAAACGGCTGAAAATTAGAACTTACACGTGGGAAAACCTTTAGCTACACCAAACACCCATCGCCTCGACTAACGGTCATTTGCAGGGATCAGCCAAACCAGCTGTTTAACTACACATGTTTATGAATACTTGATGTGACAAAATTTACACACTCACTGGAAGTCAGCAACAGTTAATCAGAAAGAAGTATTTTGGCTCAACAGCGGAGAGGTAGAAGAAAAAGACAGACCAGATTTGATATAGGGCCCAATCCCAAATCGCAGCTTAAGCAGTGGATGGGACTTTAAGCCACAGGACGTAATCTCTTGAACTTGAGTGCTGGAATTTCATAGCAAAGAAAAACGCCCGATCTGGCCAGCACGCAGCACTCGTTACAGCGGACTGCCGAAGACTTGGACGAGCTAATAGCAACGCTTGGTGTCTTCATGTTGAGCTTGGATGTTATTATTTTGATACCATGTCTAATGCTGGTATTAATTTTCTGATGTTTGTGAAATGATGCTGGCTTTTATTAATCCGATTAACCTGACTATTCAACCTCTTTTGTAAATCCCATGCAAAATAATGCTACTAAAAGAGCCCACGAATGGAAGAAACATTTGAACTTGGAACAGCAACTCAGGTGATTTAGTGTTCTGTAAATAAGAAACATTTTTCTGAGGGTAATGTAAATGATACAAGTTTTACAGATACCAAAGATGCACTCTTTAAACTTCCTATTCTTGTCCTCTGCTTATCTTTCTCTTGACCTTTGCTGAAATAAATCACCCTAACTCCTCAGTACCCTCCCCGACGTGTTTCTAACGCTGCGCATCACACTTGCTGGCTGGAAGCACAGCTGGCAAGGGATCTAAACCCCATCGCAGGGCAAACTCAGCCTTCTGGCTTTGCCAAGACTGACATTTCGAGGCTTTTTTAAAAAAAAAAAAAAATTAAAAAATTTGCTACTGTACAGGACACACTTGATTCTGTGTCTGTGAGCACTGATGACTCCACCCATTATATTAACAGAAGGCTAAACACAAAGCAGCAACGAAATTAACCAGCCTAGGATTTCTTAATAAGAACCCGGCGGTTAATTAAAGTCAGATTACGGAATTCAGCGGAGTTCCGCGGGCTGTCCCAGAAGGATGCTGCAACTGAGGACAAGCAGTGCCCTCTAGTGTCACCGCCTGCCAAACCCCCCCCCCGCAGCATCATGGGGACCTTGGAGGGGGGGACCAGGACCATCCCCACCCGGTTGCACGCGTGGGAGACCAAGAAGTACCTGCGCACGCCTATACGTGAGTATACAAGGCGCATCGCCTTGGCGTGCGGCATCGCGGAGGCGACGCGCGTTATGTACTTACGTATAGGACATATTTCTGCGCGCGCACGGGCGCGTTCGCTTATTATGCTATGTCCACGTATGTGCACACATACACGCGCACACGCGCAGGCGCACGCACCGAGCCCCGGCACGGCCCAAGATGTCTTTAATGTTGCAGGCAGCTCGGGGAGAAAAAAAAAAAAAAAACCAACCCCGCCACAAAACCAACCACATTTCGGCGCGGAGCGGCAGGCCATGCATGAAAGCGGGTGTCAGAAAGCCCAGCAGAATCACTCACTGTGAAGATGTCTAATAGGAACTGCTGAATACACAATACGGGCAGCATGGGCTGAATGGTTAAATTGGAGCGGCCAGAACGCAGTCAGAAGGTTTTGAATCAATCAGAAATTATAATTAAACCTGTAATGAGTGTTTTGACATCTTCCCCCCTTTTTTTGTTAATTGGAGGTTAACACTATTTAGACTTTATTACGGTCCAGTATCAACAATTTTGTAATATAACTTCTATGCCTCTTAGCAAATTACCTCAAACTTTACTCTTTGGATATAAAAATAGTCCCTCAGCACTCTCAAAAATTTCCCTCTGGTGGGAAAAATTCTACAAAACTTCAGTAGGTGTTTTATTTAAGCTGAAATAATAACAACAGAGTCATGCTAGGTTTGTTTAATTTTTCATTTTACTGCATAAACATTTGACAAAGAGAGAAAGCTATCTGTTCATCTTGTGAATGATGGTATACGTCATATGTTCATTAGCATTCACGTCTTCCGTGAAGTACAGGCAATAAAATAAGGAAACAAAGACAAAAGGTATAAAAGAATGATACAAGATGGCACCAGTTACAGGTGCATGGAAAAAGCCTCGAACATTATAAAAAGACATATATGAGATGTCAAATAAGCCATTCTTATAATACTGTAAAAAAAAAAAAAAATTAAAAAAATTGAAGCCTGACAGCACTGGCTAATTTCATTTGCATAAAAAGTGCAAGTGACTATTTATAAATATATTCAGATCACAAGATGTTTGTATTCTGTTTTTCCATGTAAAGCATTAATAGACATTTATTCCCATCCTTGCATTTTAAAAAGCGATGTACATAATTAGGCTTTTACGAAAAGCTTACAATGTGCATTATAAATTGAATCCTGTTTAAAGTGAAGGCGGCACATATGCATTAGTTTAAGAGACAAATGGCTGGAAACACAATGTTCAGAATGACAGTGGATACGTATTTAGACACCTTACAATAACTATTAGGGTACAATTGCCGATGAAAGTTTAATTGCGTAAGATTCATTAAAATCTCTAAATGGCATATACACATTTAGGCTTAATATGAGAACACAGCCATAAAAAATGGATTTGGAAGTTTTTGCCACTAGATTTTAGCAGTAATTTAGCATTCTGAAAAAGTTAGCAACAGCAACTGAAATAATTCAAGTGCATTTTACAGCAGATGCTGCATCTATGGCTATTATCAACAAATATTTTTTCAGGAGACTTATAGTGCTGCCGCCCGGGGAACCCATCCCAAACTGCAGCACGGTTCACCTCAGCACAAAACGGTTCGGGAGGCGGGAGGTGAAAGCGCAGTTACATATTACAGACGATAAGAAAGTTTTTATTATTTTCTCCTCCCACGCGCAAAGATGCTAACGGCTGTTTTAAGGAAGAAGAAGAAAAGACGAGGTCGCTTGCCGTAGCACCGCTTGATCCCTCGTGCCTGAGGATGTCAACCTACTGCAGAAAATGTGACACGGGGTTGCACTTCAGGCTGGCCGACAAAAGTTAATTTTGCAGAGGACAGCAGTTGCTCTTCACCCCCAGCTCGGGCCGCGCGCTCTTCGCGCGAGGACGGGGAGCGCACGCACCAGGCGCAGCCCTCGCGTGGCGTGAATGACACCGGCAAAAGAAAAGAGGGACCCGGGGACTGACACCCCCCTCGGCATCACTCATTATTTCTGCATGGCGAGGGGGGTTGAAATCAAAATGGAGGGTTTTTGTGGGACCTGGGCAGCGGGGCGGATGGGGCGCGTGGGTTTAGGGGAAAAGGGAGGAAGGGGACGCGGGGGCACGCAGCGAGTGTTCGCCGGTGACCGGCTGGAAAGTTTGACTTGGGATACAGCTGAGTGGAAGAGCAGTGATTGAAGGGGAGTGTGTCGACGTGCGAGAGGTCAGGGGGAAACAGGGAAGGGCTGAAACACACCTCCTGCATTACCGGCGTCAATAGGTCTTTTGATGCTGTGGGAATTTCTCCGCTAAAACTTATTAAGAATTTTATACCAATAATACGCACTGCGTGCGATCGCGTGCGGGGCTGCGTACGGGCAGGGAGACGCACGGAACAGCACACTGTGGCATATGCCTGCCTGCGTTTGGCTTACCGAATGCAGGCGGATGCTTTTTTCCTATGGGATGCGTCTCCTGAACTACCTGATTTAGAAATATTTGTTTAAACTGTGAAAAGTTACTTTAGTATGTATGAAAGAGAAGCAGAAGGCAGAAAGATTTTTCCTTTCAAAATAAGGTGTCTCGAGGAATGTGCATTATATAACTAATTTTAATTTTGTGCAGTTACAAACTATAGACTTGCTATCCCTTTCCACAGATTCATATGAATCTACCAAATATAGTGACATTGAAATTTCAAATTTCTTTTTTCTATAACACTCGCTTCACAATTAGAGTAAAAAACTTCACTTAGATTGTACTTAGCAGAATGCTGCAAAATATAAAAATGTATTGAGTACATACAAAAGAAGTGCAATCCAAAGCAATGCAAATAATAACTTACACCATTATTTTCTATGCCATGCAATAAAAATCAGTTTTGCCCAGCTGAATAAGGATTTAGCCTCTACTTAAATAGGACAACTGTTTTTTTTTTTTTTTTTTCTGGAAAAAGAAAGGTGGTGGGAAGCAACACGAGAGTCTGCAGCATAGGACGATTCTAATTGTTTTGCCTTTATTACACACTATTCTTATGAACACTACCACACATTACCCTTTTGGCAATGAAGTAGGGCTCAAACGGTGACCCCAGTAAATCTGGTGCTAAGCAGTCTGTATCGCACCCAGAGCAGCCTCTCCTCATAATATGAACATGACAGAAAATCAGCATTTCTGGAGTGAGACGGGGAGGCTCTATCAATTCCCTCCTCTGACTGCTGCACCAGATCACAAGTGTCGGGGAGTTCTTGATCAAGTCTTTGTCATTTAAACACCCCATTTTAGCTCAGAAAAAATTTAGCATAAATAAACTTTAATGCCTTTTAAAAAATGCAGTAGAGTATCTTGCATGTGATGGAAGTTTGCCAGTTAAATCATGAAAAGGTTTTGAGTGGAGGACAGATACCTCGTACGTATGATGCACAGAGAGTAAAAATGTTTAGGTGGGAATGAAGTAGCGGAAAACATTTTTAATTGCTGCATGGTATCTGTCACATTAGCAGTACCCAGACTCTGAAAAGATCTCCCTAGCAAAACAACACAGAACCAGCTCTTATCTTCAGTAACGTGCTTGTAAAATGAAAATGTCTCAGTGACACGGGAAAGAGATGACACTTCAGACATCCTCTGTAATTTTTCCAGTCTCTAAATACTATGGTTTTACAAACTAAAAATAAAAAACCCACAGACTTTGGACTTTCATTCTTTATATACTTATTTGGAAAACATCAGCCCTGCGTCTGAAAAATATCACTTTTTGCCACGGAAGTTAAATTTTTCACAGGAAAACTTTAAAAGATGGGTTTTTACATTGTGCTGCTCTATTTTCCCTAGACCTTACCAGTAAAAGGACTCGCTTGTATTCCTGATGCCCAGCAATCAAGCAATCATTAAAACCCATTCAAAACACTTATTTCAACACATCCAGACCATCACTTGGGGCTGCAAATATCTGCTGAGAAAAATCTCAGTATACAACATCCATGGAGGGTATCAGAAAGTCTGGAAGTACCTATATACATCTTCATCACGTTTTTCTAGGGCATCCGCTTTGTTTAACAGCACAATGCTATGCATGCTATGGATACTTTTTTTTTCAGAGAGTATTCCTACCTGAAGTAAGAGATTAGATTTCTTTTCTTCATTTTAATTGCTTATAAGCAATCGTGTCCCACCCTTCCTTTTTCAAAACTGAAGCTGTTTGCAAAAGATCTATTTTGCTACCAGAAATTTTTCGTGTCTTGTTGCCCTGCACAGTTCATGCATATAAGCAAGTCCAGCGTTTTTCTTCAACTGAACAACACTGATAATGGGCTGCTACGAGATACTCAGACTCTTCTTTTATTTCAGAATTAAAAGCAAGTTCCACTCCCCACTTAAGAGATTAGCTCATCGTTAGCCCGTGCCCATCTTCTACATTCATTGACTCAAATATCAGCAAGAGACAGCTTAAAATAAGTGAAAAGTGTTGCAGATGCACAATCTGTGCACAATGCAGCCACACAATATATTTAACACTCGCACAGGATATCGCTATGTATAACAAAATAGTTATCGATATAAATATCCACCGATTTAATTTATATACCAAAACAAAAAAGAACAGATTTCCAGTTACTATCCAACTTTTTTTTTCCCTGCAGATTTTTGAAATCTGTATTTGCATGTTCATCCTCTATGCTACGGAAAGCTCAGAATTCATCATTGATGCAAAAATCAAAAAAGATCCTCTGTATCAATAGGTCAACACATTCTTTTGAGATTTTAATAATGGCCTGTCCTATTACATTTGTTATTCATATAGAATAAGGATAGACAATTTTTAGGTATTATATAGCTTTCTTCTGGAATATTAGCTTTGTGGCTTTGAGAGGCCATTTTCTAAAGATCCTAATAGTCAAATGACATCTTGGGAAATGTTACATTCTCACTGCATTTGCATGATAATGAAGATGAAATTTCATATACGCTACCTGAATTATACTTATCTAAGTTTTGTTTTACTGAATGACCAAAGGAATATGTTCCCTAAGCCAAAGTATTGCAATACAATGCAATACATTATTGCTTCTGTGAAAGACAGGAAACTATAATCCAAGCGATAAAAAAAAAAACCTGCGTAATTTATGTAATAGCATTAATAAGATCTCAGCTGTGTATCTCTGAATACTTATTTCCTTCAAAGAAAATTCTACAGCGTCCACAAAAATATCTAGTACATTTTTTAAAAATTATGAAGGAATGGCTCTGCGATGCTCAGTGCTCTGTGGGACAGGAACGCTATCGTAACATTTTATTTTTCACCAACATGCAGTACTACCATGCGCTTGGTAAAGTTCACATGTCAGCTCATTCACTAGATATGAGCCACCCTTTGGGTATAACCACATTTCACCTCTACCTACAGGGAAGTCCATGTGTCAAATCATTTTCTGACCACAGAAAGAGGTCTGGTGGGCAATAATAATGGGCATCTTTCCCATAATTAGGCATGTAGGCAAATGTGCGGCACTCAGAAATGGCAGCAGTGGATTTCAGAGCTCCTGAATATGGGTTGTTATTGCAGCAGACATTGAAAAGCTCCATCCCCTACAAGGGTGAGCCAAGAACCCGGCTGCCAAACCTGGGTTTCAAAAGCCAGCCCCTGACATACCACGTCGGTAACAACAAGGACATTGTAAGGAAGGATTTGTCCTCTCTGATCAACACAAAGCTGATCAACCATCGGTCTGCTCAGCAATTTACCTATGTGATTAATTTTGAAGTACAGCTCCAGCGAGCCAAAATCCAACTGCGGTTTTATCCCAAAGATGCCATTTTTAAATATTTTTTGTACGACTGAAGAAAATTTAGTACAAACCACGCAAGTTACAAACTGACCATATTAATGTCAGCAAAGACACCAGCACACACAGTCTTAGATTAAGTCTTCACTTATAATTGCAAACTCTTTGAAGAGAGAGTAGTTTTGATTTTTGCTGGAAGCTATAGGCATTGTTTAAAAAAAAACCCCACAGCATGGAATAAAAGGTATACATAATGGTGATTTTATTTAACATAGCTTTTCAGTACACTCTGGTCTATGCTGTGCTATAACTGCAGAGACAAATCCAAATTAAAAAAAAAACCAACAAAAACACAACACAAAAAACCCCCTATCCTAAAAAAAAAAAAAAAAAAGAGGAAAGGCCTATACTCAAAGGAACATCTGAATAAAATTGAGACATCTGCAGTAAAGTTTTCCCTTCTCCCTAGAATGTTTGAGATGAACTCGGCGTAACACTGCCTTCCAAGAAAAGACAGGGTGATCAATGCAGGAGCACATCAGGCTCCCTTGGACAGGCCAATCAATGCAAGAAAGAACCTTGCCCAGGGCCTTATGCAAATAGAAGCACGTCCTGCAACCCGGGGAGGGAACATGCGCAATAGATCAATGGCATCTGAAAAACCTTACAGCTATATCAGCCTCAGACAGTAAATATATAATGATGAATCCCTCACGTTCAGCCGTGAACTCTTTAAACTAGGTTATTTTCAACAGCTGGTTTAAAAAAATCTGCTGGGGCTGTAGACAGCAACAGCAGCTAAGTGAAATAAGATTACTGAGGGTTAAATTAACAATGCTTTTTTTCAGGCTCAGAAGATATAATCTCTGTACTTTAACACCTTGTAAAACGCTGGAAGTTATGTGCCCACCGGGGTAGGGACCCAGAGGGGGGTGGCTGAGGTTTTGTGTCGTTATTTTGATATTTTGATTTTTTTTTAAAATCTACCAGGTAAAGTCCTCGGTGATGTAGGAAAAAAATAAAAGGTTTTTCATTTACAAGAACTACAATGTCAGAGATCTAACATCACTATCATCACTCCATTGATGGACATCTATTCTGTCAAAGAATATTGCAATTATATTTTTTGTACCCTCCACTATTTTAGACTATGTTTTAAAGGTATTCAAGAAAACAGTAAGGCTCTTTAGCAAAGCAGCTGACATATAACATTAATACTTCAAAAGCACTCGCAAATTGGAATAAAACTTGGTGCACAAAGCAATATTCACGAGCACAGGACCATACAGGTTCACCAACTACTTGGTAACTACATCAAAATTGCTAAAATAACAAGTCTTCCCACAGAGACTTGTGGGGAATGATTTCCTAAACATTATTCATCATCCGTTCTTGGGAAAGGGATGGGGAGAGAAAGGAGGAGGATGAAGAAACAGGCAAAAAAGCCTACAAAAACTTTTTCTCTCAAGAAACTCCGCTTTTAAAGATCACTAGCAGCTCCTAACTTCATAGCACAAAGGTATAATACTGCTGTCAGATGGCTAGAGCCACCCCAGGACAAAATATAATCCAGATATCGACAAGCAAATAAAATGCCTTGGCTTAATCAAGCTTGTAAAAACCTCATGCACTTTGTATCCTGATACTGCAGGATACTGAGATTCACTGTTACATTTAGGTTGCCTTGGAAAATAGAAAAGATAGAAAAACAACCAATTAAACTATTTGTTCCTCATGTATTTATGAGGAAATTTTACTCCTGCATTTTGACACTTTGCATTAAAATCTCAGTTCAGTTCTGTGGTGTTAAAAGCACAATTTTCTCAATGAATATGTGTGCAAAATCTACTTACATATTTTTACTTCCTATCACATTCAAGCAAAGCCCTTAAATAGGATTATTTTAACATTTAAACACTGGTAGTCATGCTATTATTAATATTAAAATACTTCACTAATATACTGAAAGAGCTATGTAACACATCTTCACTAGATTAAAGAAAAGAAAGTTCTAGGATAAAATGCAAATTCCAGCTGCTTCTTACTGTACCACAGTTTTAGAGCTCCCTTCACCAGAGTATGTTTGGATTCCTTTTACTCCACCTGGATTTGCAATGCCTAATATATTATTAACTTGCAGTTCCCCTGGTTGATCCACTAAACCGGGTCTTAAAGTCTTATAAAATCTCTACTGTTCCACACAAAAGCCATACATACACTTTTCACCATAATTAACATTTAAATTAACAGTAACACAATACACTTGTGTAGTCTTATCAGCATAAGATCATGTCACGGAAATGGGAAAAACTATGAAATAACAGTGAGGCAACTTCCTTTTTTCTTTTTAACATTTTTTTTTCCATTAAAAAACCCCAAACCTCAGAATTTAAAAGAGCCTAATCGTTCAGATCAAATAATCTAAATGCACCACAAAACCTGTCAAGGAGTAACACATGTGACTTTCCCATTTTCTTTGTTGTATAAGCAAATCCAAGCCTCCTACTTTTCTTCTTTATTAGTGTTCATATATACATTCAAGGAGAACTGCAATCCCTTTAGACTGTGATGATGTCATATGTTGTAAAATCTTTAGTATGAAGCTGCTCTCCAGACCAATCCAGAAAGCTAAGTAACCACTTACAAAATTAAATAAAAAGCCGTTTTTTCATATTGTACCTGCTTGAAAAAAACCCCAGTACTCACGTTGTTTGAACCTCCAGTCAGGCCAATGCATGGCCATTTACAGACGCAATGACCACATCTACATAAAGTGTTCTAAAAATTTCATTTTCCTGTCCTGATGCACCACTGCCAGAGAAGAGGCATCTGCAGAGGATGAGGAAAACTGAAGGGTGCACACCACAGCAAAAAGAGGCACCTGCCAGCACAACCCAAAACCAGGTGGATTAAATAAAATAAAAAGGAAGATGTGCATTCACAGAAGATTTTACGAGATTAAGAAGGCAAAGTCTGAAGGTCAACGTGGATGGGGTGAAGAGCTATTAAGTCTGTCCAGGAGAACAGGAAATGGGACATTTTATTTATGCAGCAGGACTCAGGAGCAGGATGGCACATCTACCAGTATCTCAGGAATTCACCTCGGGGAGCCAAAAAAGAGATGGACTGAAACAGTTTACATCAGAGAGAAGGCAAAGATGTTCAATGTCAGGTAGTTTCCTCAGAGGCTGAGGACAGAAGACTTGTCTCCCCGTTACTGTTGATGAGTTTTCCCCATGTCTGGATGAGCTCTGATGAGTGTGAGATGGTTCAGACAGAAAAAGCTGTACAGAGGTGCACAACTAGAGATGACAACTTGTAACTTCTGGGGAGCTGGGGCAACCAGCGAGGAAATTAATAGCTGGGCAAGAAACTAAGGAAAACCGGTTGCCCCGGGTCCTGGAGTTAACTGTTGGGATCAATGGTGTGCTCTACACATTTTAAGCAGATTGTTGCACACAGACGTTGCCCCATCAGCTTTGATAGGCTCAAGGGCTGAAGTTTATCTGCACAACTGAAAGGATGAGCGACGTGTTCTTTGAACACGGTCCTGTGCTTTGGCTTTCTTTTTCTTTCAAAGCTAGAATTTGAAATGAAAAATAAACTGACTGATAAGTACACTGTCTCGCAGAATTTAAAACAGTTGAAACAATGCAGGAAAGGATACTAATACAAAGGAATTTATCGAGCCAGAAGGAAGTTTCTAGTCAGATATAAGGATAGATGCCAAATACGGTTTTATTTAACATCTTCATTAATGATCTGGAATTAATTAAATTTGCAGGTGACTTAAAGCAGGAGAAACTGCCAAGAGAAGTAAGGCATGAAAGAAATACAAAACGAGCTTCCAAGATTCATAGACCTGTAGCACAAAAAGGATCGTTATGACAACCTAGTTTGTCATCCCGCACAACAAGGGCCAGAGTGCAGCTAGATTTAATTTGGAAGAACGTGAGATAATATTGTTGGGGGTGGTGGAAATCATCTACTACTTTCAGTACCACTGGGGAGAAGGAAATTGAGAGCACTAAAATACTCTGAGAGATGCATGAACATTAGTGGGTACCAAATTCAAAGAAACTTTGGGAAAAAAAGAATCTAGTATCATTTTGGCTGCACTGACCAAAATGTTGCACAGCTGAACAAAGGTACTGAGGTTCACCTCGAGCTAACTATAGTAACTGCACTTAAAATACAGAGTTGAATTCTCAGCACACTATCAGAGAAATGTTGACAAAAGTACTGGATTCAGACAAACATACAAAGAAAACGAAAAAGAAGGCCCAGTTATATACAGTTGGGCAACAAGAGACAAGGGGATGGAAATACGAGAACAAGTGCTAAAGATCAGAAAGCTTTTCATATCGAAATCTAAAAATAAATCTTCACTGTGTAGTGCACAGAATTTAAAACAATGCAAAGAAATTACAAAAATATACCACTAGTGAGATGATGCAACTCTAGAAAAGTCTCTGCAAAGAAATGCAGAAAGTGCTGTGCCTTCGACCTCAAAATCCCATTGGATGCAAACACATATTTCTAAGTAACTGGATTTCCAAGTAACCCTAACTTTTACCCATCTCCACTTCTTTGTCCATTTTTATAATTAGCATTCCAACTTTGGTGTCAAACTAGAAAATTAATATGAATGGACCAATGAGAGGTAAAGTAATGATGGGTGGTGCCAGCAATTAGTACTCAGCATATCATTCCAGTCCATGAAACATTGCCCTTTTCCTTTTGGAAGAAGTGGGGAAGGGGCATACATACAGCTGGCCTCAAACCACAGACTGAGCTGAGTGAAGCATGAGATATTACATTAGCAAATGATTAAGATGAAGCAAAAAGTAATGATGGTGAGCAAGTTATCCAGAGCAAGGTGACGAGGAGGGATGAATATTCAAAACATGAGCCTATTCTGGAAGTGGCCAGCAGTCAGGCTTTCATTGCACCCATCCTCTTCTCTCATCCAGTAGCAAGGCTGAGAGGGCTGGAGATGAACTGGGGAAGGGGATGCCTACACAGCATTTAAACTAAACCACCAAAAAATGAAAAAGGACATGCAGCTATGGTGCTCTGAACTGCTTGGTAATCGTTCATCATTCCTCTGTCTCCTCCCGTTAGATGATCCTTCCAGACTGCAAGCTCTTCAGGACAAGGCACTACGATGCGATTGCTACCACAATGCAAATGGATAACAACAAGAAACGGTAGCAAGTGAAATAATGATGCCAGTGTACACTTGTCAGCTTATTTATTTAGGCTGAGAGTGGCCTAAAATGTTTATCTGCTCTGTGTTAAAATGGGCAATATACGCATGTGTGTGTATATATACCTACACACTTTTTTAATGTAGGTTATCAGTAAAGGCCAAATGTGATCAAGAAGTTGCTCCAGTACAGCAGCCAGTGACACATATTAAGATACTTCAGTATTTTTTTCTCAATCCATCATTTAATTTCCTTACTGCTGCAACCCCTCACCCTGGGATCTGCGATCCCCGTTGCTTTCTACGGCAAGCTGAAGCTTTCGCACTTCAGAAAGCATTAGCAAAAATGAGCCCGCTACTTCCAAAAACAAGTGAAGAGGGAAAAAAGTTGTTTGCAAACATTGGTGTTTGGATGTTGACCTGGTTTTGGTTCAAACTCAGCGCTTCTAGTGCTCAAGCCACAGAGTGAGCCTGGAGTCAGAGAGGTGCCAACTCCAGAAAAATTAATCCAAACAGGGTCCAATTGTTTGCGGCTGAAAACAGGCACCTGCACACACTGGCTTTCACAGGATCATGGAGTCCTGGGTCATACCAAGGACTGATGGTCCCAGCCAATAACTCACACAACTCTTGCCATGTGTGGGTCACGCTGGTTAGCAGCTTTGCCCCAGTCACCCTGTTCCCAAACAGGGCTTTCTCATCCAATGGTGAGAAACCTAATTCCACCCTAAATTTATTCATGGCCAGTTTTAATCCATTTGTTCCTCTGCCAACATTGTTCTTTGGCTTACACGTCTCTCCCTCCTCGTTGTTTACTCTCCTGATGTATTTGCAGAGTGCTACCAATCCCTCTAAGCTTCCCTTCGTCAGGCTGAACAAGCCATGCTTTTAAACTCTGCTTCTGTAGCAAATACAGAATAGACGCCGAACCTTCTTTTTCTTCAATGGCTACCAAAGTTAATGCAAGAGCATTAGCAGATTACACAGCTCTTATTAAGACTGATAAACCTAGAGGGTGTGTGTACTGTTTCCAGGGCTATACCGATTCTGGTGCTCATGGTAGGTAGGACATCTCCATGTGGCACCACATCATGGCACATGCACGTATCCTTCCTTTTTTCTAGTAAAATAGGCTCTCCATTGCTCTGAGTCTACTGACAACTCTTCCTCATATCTCTTCTGGACTGAGTTAATCTTCCCAAATGTCTCAGATTATACCAGATTAATCTCACTGGCATGCTGGCTGGCATTAGTATTTCCCTTCCTGGGACAGAAAGAACAAACAAATCTCAGGATCACATTTGGGTCTTTTGTTGCATTATTGGGTCATTCACTCACAGCCATCGGCAATGAGGCCGCCCATCCCTGGGCTTTCCCATCCCTGCTGTTCCCGGTTGATGAGATCACTCTTCATACACAAATGCAGATGACTAGCCAGTCAATGCCTAAGTGTCCTGAAGTTTGTATTATTTCCTTTAATTTCTCTCACTGCAGAAATTTTACTTCTGAATACCAATGGTGACTTCACTGCTTCATGCCAAGAGCCAATTTCATTAGCACACACTTACTTTCTGTGCCCATGTCAGTAACAGAAATACTAAAAGAAATTTGCCCCAAGACTAGTGACCCTAGTCCTGTCCGACTCTTTTTACACAACCCACTGCTGTTTCTCCATTAGCTCCTCTTGTCTACCTTCATTCCTTGTTTGACCTTTTTCAGACGAATAAGCATTTTTCCAAGAAGCACAACAAAGTATAGCTGAAATAAATAACCAAATGGAATTAAGATCCCATTTTCATTTTTAGACTTATTTTTCTGAGTGTCCCTACCTACGCCAGACCTGACTCAAAGGTGCAAATGTAAGTGTACAACACAGAAGAAAGCTGAGACCTAAAACAGGCAGAGTTGGGCGAGGTGATTTGTCCGAAGACTGCACATATAACCCAATCCCCATGAACCTACAAGACAGCATCCCAAACTGCTCTCCCAACTACCAATATTTAAAGAATGTCCTCTTTCTTTCTTTAGTTTAATGCTCACAAAGCCTTGAAGCACAGTGATATTTTGCTTTGTTTCCTCACAATATGGACCCTGGTCACCGAGGTGTTTGGCTTCTCAGGTCTCTACTTCCAGCTCTCTCCCATGCTTCCTACAACCACCACAGATATTGTGTTATTTCTGCCACACATCAGTAGATGTATTTTAATACATCAGCCAGGGGAATTAAGAGCTGCATATCCACAGTACCTGCTTTATGCTCATCAATTCTTGAACCAAACTAAATATAAAAAACAAGTAGATAGATATATTTATATAAGTATATATAAATAAAAAGCCAAATATAACAAACCATTCAATCTGAAATTTCAGGAAATTAAATTAATGAAAAGCTAATGACAGGTTCACAGCCCAGTCATTAAGGCTCTTAAATTGCATTTTGCCTGTGCCAGAATACTGATGCAGCCTCAGAGACTCCCAGGTAGCTCAGCAGGTGTCCGTTTATCATCGTTATTATTATGGCACCTATCAGCTCTAGCCAGGGTCAGGTCCTCGCCGCACTCAGCACAATACAACAAAATGAAGTGGCAGCTTATTGCAGAGCGTATCTCAAAATGATGGACCTAAAATTATTTCAAATGGACAAAATTGGCTGATTTTGATGGAAATAGGATGGTGTAGTGGATACAGTAATTTGAACGGTGTGTTTTAAGGGCTCTCATTTTAACAAAACTGCCTAAAAATACATACTCACACATACACACACACTTTTATCTACACCTTTGGGCAAACTGTCAATATATACATCCAACATTTTAGCCAGCAAAGACCATAATGAATAGTTTCTTATCTGCTCAAAGACAATGAACCTACTTTCTTTCTCCTAATTTAATCATATCACATTCCCCCGTGCGCTTTGTATTTTTACAGCAGTATGAATGCTGTAAGCTGGAGATACCACCACTGATTCTCACAATTTTGTCATGATTCCCATGATATTTGGTGGGGTTTTTTTCTTAAATATATTATTTAACTAAAATTAAAACAAAAAAGCTACACTTCTGGTTCATAAGGTGCCGAGGAAACCCTTGAAAATGCAAAGCCTAAAGTCTCAGGAATATAGGAGGCAAACAGGAGAAATCTTCCACAAAGTCTTTTTTTTTTTTTTAAATCTCAGGATACTGAATACCTAATTGCCAATTTTGAAAGCTTAGATTTAACAATTCTTCTTGTGATTCCAAAATGAGTAGTTGTCATGTGTTTTTTACAATGATGGACGTGGCTACTTTTACATGTCACCCAGCATCCTAGGACCACCTTTTCTGTCCCTTCTACATGCAGCCAGGCCCTGATACTGTGAGTAGATCTGCAGGGGATGGCCACAGCACTCAGGCGGGCATGGGGGCACAACATGTCTTTTCTCCTGTGCGGGTCTTTCATGCAGGCAATGACAAGGGAAAACATTCTTTTTAAAGCAAAATAATTGTAAACCCACAAAATTTGGCAGAAAAACTCAAAGGAGGCGTTGTACCAGAAACTTATTTTCTGTAAACTAAATATAAAATTGACTCCATCAACTTGAAATTCTCACTTTCTGTTAAATTTCATAAAATTATTATAAGCTAGGAGTTGGGAAAGTTCCACAATTTACCATCAACTACAGCAAGCTGCTTCTGAAAATAAATCCCTGACTACACTGTGTAAGGGATAACAGAAGTAAGAAGCTGAGATGCGTTCATGAATCATGGCCTGAGTTTTTCAAAATCAGTAATTAGCAGAACACAGTGACCCAACAACTATTTTTAGTGCTGTGTATTCAAAAAGTAATTTACATGTAGATATTATTAGACACACATTTAATTTCAAACCACAGTTACACAAAGTTTTAATTACTAAATATTAAGATACATTTTAGCATATGGTTTATGATTAGCATTTGTAATTCAAGCTATAAACAATACAACTAATTACATTTATTGGTGGAACTTTACTTCCCACACATGTTCAATCACTTTCAATTACTCCCCTAGTAATCTATGACCCAGCAAGGTACAGAAATTGTGTGCCTACGTTGCAATAACCGGGTAACAGTTTCTGTGCATTCAGGCATGATATTACAGACTCACCCTGTTTTTCTTAACATCTCGCAATCACAGACACGCAAAAATGTAGATTAAAAAGCTGCAAAGACCAATAAAACTGCTAGGTGCTGTGGCATGTATTTGAAAATTGCAGCCAAGTTTTACTGGTTTGTTTAATGAAGGGCTTCCAAACCATAGCCTGATTTTTATGGTCAGATGAAATTTGGAATGAAGACCAGGTTTGGCCACCAAGGGTTTGTAAACAAAAACGCTCCTCCTTTTATACCAATCACCTCACATGCGATGGTCACGTTTGCCCTCTTTTCGCTTTGAGTTTCCCACCAAAACAGCACGCCCACGTCCCAGCACGGGACTTTGGAAACCTGCAGAGCAAAGGGACGAGGCAGAGCAGAGACGCTTCTCCTCCGCCAGCTCCTTTAGCAGCTGCAGACAGGGGGACGTGTCCTGCCCCTGCCAGGCTGAACGCAGCGGCAATTCCCACCCCACGGTATGAACGACCGCCAACGAGTCTTTGCCTAATACCAGGTTTCGTTGGGTTTCTCTGCTTTAACGCCGGAGCGTCAGGTTTTCATCGAGAGCCTTGCACCGTGACGAAGTGATGAGCTGGGGGTCTCTGTGACTGAGGCGACGGCAAACGATCAGGACAGACCTCGGCAAGCACTGAACTTGCAAAGAGAATTTAAAAGATACTCATTGAAAGCGCATATGTTTTTGGACTTCTTTGCTTGTTTTCTTTTTCCCTGCAGGCACAGTAAAATGCAGAGGGCCCAGGCAGAAACCTTCACTCCAAATTAAAGCCATATGCTTCACACTGCTCTCCTCTAAGAGGCGCGGATGCAGAAGGAGCAGCTGTGCAACAGGTCCCCATAACTACTGTAACCTACAATTTTATGAATCAGTTGACCCCAAGTTCTTGCACAGCAAGTGTAGGGGTGGTACGGTTGCTATATGGTGTAGCTGCTCTATCACCCTCATCATCTCCCCCACGCAAAGCAGGAAAGAAAGTGATCAAAAATGTATTTGTCATAAGAAAGTAATTGCCCATCAGCTGCTCCATTTCTTCTTTTTTGAGCTCTTTGCAATTACTAAGTGCCATATGGATATAAAATTGAAGAGAAAGAAGATCATAACAAAATAAAATCTTATAAATTAATATTGTGATAAAGTAGTTCAGGGTTTATTTCAATGATATCTGCTTCAGTTTATGCATTATTTAATTAAACTGCTTTCAGTGGAGCTCAGATATCAAGCCACCTCTACCAAAACCAGGTGTTAATATCCTTTGATTTTTTAAGAAACAATTGGGCTACATGAAATATACTTCTCAGGTCTAGTTTTGCATGACAGATATGTGATGTGCCAATGGTTATATATTATATTCTTCCTCTCAGGCATGCATCTCCTGCAGAGACAGCAGACTACAGAAGCTGACCCTTACTGAGACCATCTTGTCTCTCTGACAAAGCTCCTTTTTAACTTCTTACTTACTGGTTGCTTCCTGCGATGGATAAAAACTTTAGCTCAGCTTGCGATAATTTCACAGGCCCTGAGCACCCTGACCCTGGAAGCCCCAAGGTCAGAAGTCAAGTCTTGTTCTGAAACATCTGTGTGCTTCATATTAAAGTTGAACAAAAGTGAAGAAATATCCACCAGTGTGACAAGAGAAACAGGCAAAATGGGAATGACACGTTGGTCATCTGTTACCCATGCCACCTCAAGCCATTGACTGAAATGTGATGGAAAAACTTGCCAAGCCTCCTTCGAATAAGCACTTTGTTTAGGAAACACCAAGAAAGGTCTCCAGTCAATTTTTATTCCCGCCCTGTGATAAGCCTATGCATCTGTAGGTGTCCGGCGACCCAAACAACGTGGCTTTACAATGCCTACAGAAATTTTGCTAACACTTCACTTTGGAAACATGAGGCACACCAGAATAACCTGGGCTGAAACACAGGGCAGCTGAAAATCACAGCACCAGAAAGCCAAGAGAGAAGAGATGCTCCCTAACCTCCATTGCATCCCAGGAGCAACAGGCATATGTGATGCAACCCGCTTCTTTGCCCAGAGTTGTGGTTATAGAAGGAATTATTCATCTTCACTAATTTGGTCTCCTAAAAATTTAGGTTTGAGACTATTTATCGACCTGGTAACAAAATACCCGTGGAAAATGATCAGCTGAACTGTTCTCAAGTCCCAGTGTACACGTCATACATATTTTAAAAATATGCTTCTGGAAGCACAGGGAAAATGAAAATGGCCTTAATTTCTACAAACGAAAAGGGTTAACAAAAATCTTAAGTTCTTAAAATAATACAAGTGGTCCTGCTCTGGATTACTCTTGCTACTTAGAGCAGCGCAAGATTGAAAACAAAACACTCATGCATGCTTTGTCTTAACTAGGGCATTCATCTTACCTTCAGGCAGGAACCACTTTTACTAACTTTCAGTGAGACTAAAATAATGTCTTATAGACAAAAGATGTATATACACGGCTGCTTATTCCTGTGTCTATAAAACCAGTTGCAATGTTCTGCAATTTATGTTTCCACAATAAACACGACTTTTTTAGTTTTCTTCAATAAAACAAGTCGTGATTACACCACACCAGCACTTCACAATTAAGTGAGGAGGCTATAGCTACGCTCAAAGAATAGTATACGGGTTCAACAGGCAACTTCATATACCAGATGGGGTCAACAAATTTGCCTTTAAAGGGTGAAAGACTGACCAACTGGATGTTCAGCAGTCCCAGCATCAGAGGCAGAGCAGCTTTACAGTGAGCAGAGTCCTCCCCACCTCACATCACCGCAGGGTTTATCCAGAGCCTAATAAACGGCAAAAAAGTCTTCCCAGCAACTTCTGCAGACCTTTGTGGAAAAACTGCAAAATTGGGTAAAACCTCCAAATTTCCCCTCATGTTCAGCTCCAATCTATATACAAAATGGTGCATTTGTTAATGTGACTTTGCTTTAAAACTGTTCTTACGTGTTCTCAGTCTTCACCTCCAGTCTTTGTGCCCCAGAGCAGAAACTCACTGAGTGCTGCCTTTCAGTACATAGCCTGGACAAGGACGATTCAATGCGTTTTGTCTTCCCACGGTCTTTCAGGTTTGTGCACGCTTGGCACCTTATCATCTAACTCAAAACCAGAGAAAAATGCAGTGACCTTCCAGTTGCAAAGAAATCCTCACAGATCTGTATCTGACCATTGGTTCCAAGTTGTTCCTAAATGGCTGCTTTCAAGAAGGTGATCACAAAGAACTGAGAAAATCTGTGAAAGACTTCAGGAAAGAAGGCAATGGAGAAGTCACACTTACCAACTCTACAAAGGCAAGTCCACCATAACTGTGAGCAACAAAAAACACGTTCTCTGCAGCTGACTGGGAAATAAAATGGTCCCAAACATAAATTGCATGTTCTTCAGGAGATCCATTATCCTGCAGAAAGAAATTACGTTTGCGACAATTACCTTTTAAAAACTGGCAATTCTGTCTAAAAAGCAACGTGTTCCTATATGTTAAAATGTTTTGTTAAAACAAACCTCAAATGAATATACCCTAGTGTTAAAAAAAGAACAGATTAATTTGTCTAAATAAAAGAAATTTAAGATTGCTATTTAAAGGCAGTAAAACTGTTGCTTTATTATGGCTTATTTTAATAAATACAACAAAAATTACGCATCTGCAAAATTTTGTCTAAATACCATGATGGCAATTCAGCTAAACAGAGGCATTCAGAGAAATTATGAGCCACTGCTCTGATTTTCTTTCTTTTGACAACTCTTTGTCAAATGTTTGTTCACTGATGGTTTGTTTAAAGTAGTTAAGCCTTAGTCTGATAAAACAAATAAAAACA
Source organism: Haliaeetus leucocephalus (assembly GCF_000737465.1). Classification (NCBI taxonomy): domain Eukaryota; kingdom Metazoa; phylum Chordata; class Aves; order Accipitriformes; family Accipitridae; genus Haliaeetus; species Haliaeetus leucocephalus. Next base: position 973,771 of record NW_010973034.1, on the reverse strand, counting down.
AGTAGGAACAATATAAATATAATTTCAGTCTTTACAATTTTTTCATATTATGGGCCAATGGAAATCTGCCAAACATTAAAACTGTGGTATTTGCAACTACTCTTTTAAATGCCACTTTTTACAACTGCAGACTATGAGATACAGCACAGATAAAACACCTCTTGACTGCTTATACATTAGCCGTTACTTCGGAGTCTCTAGTAGTGAGGGGAGTGCTTTTTCTTAGTATTGAACAAGAATTTGTGAATGCCAGTCAATGTAAGGGTCACTGAAGGCACCGGAGTGATTTACACTGATTTTAGCGCGCTCTCCTCAAACGTCGGGGTTGTGCACTCCCACCTCTACCTTAGAGGCTCTCGGAAAGCCCTGCACCTCTCTGTAATTCACTTATTTCTCAGGTTGTCCATGTCATAACCACAAATCTGTCTAGTCTCAGGTGACAAGAGTAAGATGGTCTGCTAGCTCCCCTGCCCCACCAGGATTTCACACCTCTAGCACAACACTGCTGGTGCTTTCCAGACTCTTTTGTGCCAGAAAGAGCTGATCAGTCAAGGTCACGTCCTTGCCTAAAATTTGCATCCCTTTCCCCTTTGCTCTGCTCCACCAACAACTTCATACCCCTAGGTGACTCAGATGCAGACCACAAAAGCGTTATTTCCTTGGGGAAAATAAAGCACAAACCAGCAAAAGCCACTGGCAATCAGAAGATGCTAATTACACAGTGTGAATTACTGTAACTTTACCAAGAACACTGAAGTGATTTAGGTCTTAGTCCCACGCTGCAACTCCGTTTTGGGAATTTAAGCTCTTATGAGTGTCTAAAATCAATGGGAAGACAGACAACTAAATAACGTGGTGGATTTAGGCTTTTACTTCTATTCTCATGCCCGGTTTCCTAAATAAGAGGGAGATGGCTACAAATCTTTATGGATCTGGACCTAAAGCTTTTAAAACAATTATGTGCTTTTAAATTTTTTTTCTCCAAGGTAGCAGCGATTAAAACATATTTATCAAATTCGCCAAAAAGCACTGAAGTGCTCTGAGGTATTCTCCTTAATCCTGGACAGATTCTGTTCTTGATTGACTATGACAGAACATAGTTTTAACTAATTATGTATCGACTATTGTAAACCACCTCAGCGTGAGAAAGGGCTTATTTTCTTTCAACCCTGTTTTGAAATTTGATTGTAGAGATAGGTAAAGGAGGTAAAGACTCCTCCCTTTGTGAGGAAAGAGGGAAGGTTTTCAAAAGAAATTTCATAAAGAAAATATGATTGACAGACCAGTTATTAAGATAAAGCTGAACGACAACTTGAACTGGAGTTTCCTATGGAAAACTGATGTACTCTAATTATGATACGTATGGAAAAGGCACATTAAAACACTAGGAGAGTTTTTAAATGACTAGTTTATCTAAAAGATTTATTTTAGTTAAATATGCAGACTTTTTTATTTAAATAATAATGTTAGCATTAATTTTCTTAACAGCAATTTTTGTACAGGTACATAACCCTGCTTTAACATTCTGACAAAAAGAAGAGGTTGTTTCTGGTTAATATTGCATTTTCTGGCATTTTGCATTTATTATTCTACATGCTGATGGGAAAAGCACACAATTTTAGGGTTGCCACAAGAATAAGACAGCAGCATGAAGCTTCTGAAGGATTCAGAAACTCAGCTCGAAAAAGCTTCCACCAATTAAAGCATAACCAGCGGTCTAGTCAACCGAATCATTAACTGCACAGCTTCACAGTCCAGTATGAAGACTCAACAGGATTTTATAAAAGCAAAAAGAAATGAGCTAGAACGAGCTAGATATAGGCTGTAACTACAGTTTTGTTTGTTACTGGTGAAAAAAATGCCATATAATGTCAGGATAAACTGTGTTGCTGTACATACTCTGCTAAACCCTATACAGGGTAAGAAAAGCACGTAGGTGTGAGAAGGAGTTTGGAGGAGTCATGTATGTTTAGAAGAAAAGCTCTCTCTTCAGAGCATCTGCTTATTTTTTCCCCTCATAACAAGCCCATATTTTAAACAACTCGGACAGAGAATAAACCGTTGCCGTGTCCGTACAAGAAACATCTGGCTGCGGGAGCGGGCACCGCCAACTGCAGAGTACGGCCAGTTTTAGGATTTCAAATTGCCCTGGGTCCATCAGGATTAACCTCCTCCGCCTGGCCTGGGTGAAATTATGAGGCTGGATGCTGCAGTTTTGGTACAAAAGGTGTCAGTTTCAGGCAGCTGTTTCTTTCCTTCTTTTCATTGCAGCTAAACAGAATGCACTTATATGCCACCTTTTAAAATTACTTGATTAAGTGGGTGCCTCTTGGTCATGCTTTACATAATTATCTATATGACTGTAGAGAAAGGAATGGGGAAATCACGCTATGTACCTCAGAAGGCAGCTGAAGCTGAACGCAATGTTATTTCTGAAACACGCTGAGATGGAAAGGTGCTGGGAAAGCTGAACTTAAATTTCCAGCTGCTGAAAGTTGGTCATCTGTAACAGGTAATTCTACGTCTAAATAAGTGTTCTGATTCTTTGGAGGTGTGGAAATCAAATCAGAGCATCCCTCTGAAAACCTTCCCCCCACCCCACAATTAGAAATAAAATAAGTCAAGAATGATGTTACATGAAAAGGCCTCTGTGTGATGCTTAACCAATGCAAAATAACCCAAAACCAGGCAATTACTGGATCGCTGCAGAGCAGGTACCTCCTGAGTGGACTGCTGCACCCCAGCTCCGTGGTGCTCGGGTGGGGAACGGAGCAGATGCTCTCGGTGCAGAAGGTAAAACCTTCGCCCGTGCTCCCATCATGTGAAATCCCACCTGCCTTCATTTTTAACAGAACACTATCAGTAAGATTTACCCTTTAATTCACTAATAAATGAAAAGACATACGTGTCTTTTTTCCTAATAACTATTGTATTTTAGTTCTTTTCACCGATAAAAATAGAGCAAATATACCTCATTTACCATCGGTGACTACCAATGCTACAGAGACTATCAGATATTGAACACCTGTCATACTTGCATGCAGCAAATCCCACTGAAGATTGCCTTGGAGATAAAGGTGGTTAAAATCATTTAACACAAGTATTGCCGAGGAATTTTAAATTGCTGATGTTATATTTATTCCTTTTCCTGAATGCTAGAGGAGGCACACACTTCTGGAACCTGCTATAAAAGGGGCATCCATAAAAGTAATATAGAACATAAGTAGCAAGATATTAGGTTCTGATTCAGTTAATGACAGGCGCATGGGGCTAATCAAAAAGATGCTCTTGCCACATGGACTTATTGCTTTTGAATGAGAAATGATCATCAAGCATTTGCAAACAGAATGAAATTTTATTTCATGTGGAAGAGACCGAGTGTTCACAAATACTGGTTTAAGGACCAATTCCTTTTTCTAGTAACAAAAGGCGCTTTTTTTTCCCCCCAGTATTTTTTAAACACTCTCTCTCAACTATCTATAAAAAATGCCTCACTTTTTAAACTAAAATAGCTATTGCTCAAAAAATGATCATAAATGGTTAATACGGAGCTTTTCATTTTAATATCCAAAGTTTAATGAAATAGTTTAATAGTACAGTCTATGAAAATAATATGACAATGATTAATAAATTCATGTCTCTCATATATATGAAGCCTTTTAATATCCCAGGGCCAGAACCTCTCCTACAGCTGCTTGAAGCAGCAGCTTGTGGTAGGGAAGAGGTTGCTGGTCGCTGATCTGCTCAGCCTCGACTTAAGTCCTGGCATGGGTTAGGGACGTCCTGGGCTGCTCCAGCCTAGACCAGGTGGGCTCGGTTTTGGGGGGGCCGTACACCAAGAATGGCAGCCCACGACCGCGTTGTTTTGGGGTCTACGCAACGCTAACAGAAACACATTTGAATGAAACGCTGCTCCTCGTCTCGTTTCACAAAAAAGGTTTTGCTTTGAGAAAACCGGCTTGCAGATTTAAAATTCTCTCCGTAACAGTTTTTAAGGCCCTGAAAAGCCCAAATTGTTGTGGGTAAATGCTCAGGCCATCCATTGTGCGAAAAAGTGGAGGAAGAGGCCACAGATTTTGGTCTCTCATTTTTTCCAATATTGCTAGCAGTAAGAGTTGAAAGGTATATAACATTTTAATGGCTGGAGCCATTAGGAATACGCAGATAAGCAGTGTGCGCACAGTGAATACAGTGTTACGTTCTGTTGCATTCAAAAAACAGGTTGAATTTTCTAATGTAATATCACAGTCATTAATTGTTAAATACCAAGCTGGAGTGATGCAGCAACCGAAGCCTTATCAACTATGCCAGATTCTAACACCTAGACATTGCAAGGTCTGCAGTTATGATGGACTACCTGAGTTGATAACACATGGAATTATCTAAACAACATTTGCATATTTGTGTAATTATTTCCTAAGGTTAATTAGCTCCTGTAAAGCAGCTTGCCCTTTGAGACTGCTTACTGTGACAGGTTCACATATTTCCTGTTTCAATGCCAAATTTTACTTTTTTTTTCTTTTTTTTTTTTCCCCAAAGTAACCTGTTGCTGGAAAGTTATAGATGGAGCAGGAGCTGGAGGCCTTAAACTACGATAGACTTTTTACTGGGGCAGAGCAGCTCTGATCCCATCTTAAACTTCTAATTTATCAAAACCCCCTAAAATCAAATCTGCAAAATCAAATTAGTTTTAAGCTCCAGTGACAGCTCTCTCCTTCTACTTTGTTCTTTTTAAATCAAGGAGTTGGAATCACATTTTTTTGTGATGAGTGAAAAGTAAAATGCATACAAATAGGGAAATATGCCATACAACTGAATAGCTTTTTAACAATTTACTTGAAGGTGGCTTCTATAATTACTGCTTATCACAGCAAAACAATTTCTCCTCCTAGCTCGATGAGCTACTGTAAACAAGTATGGTACATGTGTTAAATACAGGAGAACAGAACTGCATACTGTCATGGTTTAATCCCAGCCAGCAACTAAGCACCACGCAGTGGCTCGCTCACTCCCCCCCACCCAGTGGGATGGGGGAGAGAATTGGAAGGAAAAAGGTAAAACTCGTGGGTTGAGATAAGAACAGTTTAATAGAACAGAAAGGAAGGAACTAATAATGATAATAGTAACAATAATAAAATGACAATATTAATAAACGGATTGGAATATACAAAACAAGTGGTGCACCATGCAATTGCTCACCACTCGCTGACCGATGCCTAGTTAGTTCCCAAGCAGTGATCTGCACCCCCTCCCCTGCCAACTCCCCCCTGTTTCTATACTGGGCATGACGTCACACGGTATGTAATACCCCTGTTGTTGGCCAGTTTGGGTCCTGGCTGTGTCCCCTCCCAACTTCTTGTGCCCCTCCAGCCTTCGCGCTGGCTGGGCATCAGAAGCTGAAAAATCCTTGACTTTAGACTAAGCACTACTTAGCAACAACTGAAAACATCAGTATTATCAACATTATTATCATACTAAATCCAAGACATAACACCACACCAGCTACTAGAAAGAAAATTAACTCTACCCCAGCCGAAACCAGGACAGAGATGGAGAAGGCTTAGGTCTCCTGTCGCCAGTCCTTCCCTGGAGATGTTAGATCCTTCCCCACCAGCAGGACCTTTCCAGTTGTGCACAGCTTGTCCCATTGCCTCGGTGAGCTGTGGGGCAGGCAAACTTTTGCAATTCCCCCAATCCTTCCCAAAAATCATTAAATTAAAATCAATATATAACTTAAGTGTAACAACATAAAAATATAACCTAGAAGTAGCAGTATGTCACTGAAACAATCCAGGATGAAATAGTGTTTTCAGTGGTGACTGGCTAACACTGGTATCTTCTGTACAAAAAAAGATTTATTTTTCTGTATAGAAAACTGCTCTATTAAAAGAAAATCATATGTTTGAAGGACTGAAATGAACAGCGAAGGGATACAATTTGTTCCCTGCTGGTATGCAGTTCTTGATTATTGTAACCTGACTCACGCCAGCATCACATTTTGCAGCACTCTTAGGTAATGGACCCATTAAGTAAAAATTAATTGGATTTCACTGGAAACTTTCTAGAAAGCAATACTTTCAAAAGTTAAGTTAATGTATGTTTGTATGTATATGTATGTACGTGTATATAGAAACCAGAAGGCATGAGTGGCAAATGTTGAAGACAAATGAACAGGGAAGATTTTAATCCACACTCCTACCATGGCAGGATTTGTGAAGCTCTGGCCTAATTAGGTACCCAGTAAGTCAGGAGGAACTCTGCCACTTGCTTTAATACCAGCAGAGTTAAAAACAACTCTTCAGTCCTTTGAAGTACCCAACAGCCCAGTGATGGGCACCTGGGGTTTGCCACCACTGCAAATACCCTGTCTTGCCTCTGGCAGCTCTGGTGTCCTCCTCACACCCTCCCATCACCGCACCCCCTTCTACTCTGGGCTTGCATTTACACTTCACTCCTCTTTATACGCTCTCCCTCCTTTCACAACCCTCAAATTAAAAAAAAAAAAGGTGATATCAAGTCTCTTTCACCTCTTCTACTGCACCACCTCCTGTTCTGGCATCACCCTTTTCCAGCAGCTGCCCTCTCTTTCCTCCCCCAACAGCACCCTTACGAGTACTAAATGATGCTCATCACCTGCTGCATTTTCCTCACTCCTTTTGCAAATATTTGCCTTACAGGAGACAAAAACTGTTTCATTACGGTGGAACTTAATGAAACCATGTGATGGTTTATTATCACCAGAGCAGCTCCAAAACCTCAGTGCGGGACAAGGTCTAAGAGGCTTTGAAGGCAAGAAAGCTGGAACAGAAGGCAAAAAAACCAGCCAGCATGCGATTTTTTTTTTTCTCCCCCAAAACAGCAGCTATGGTATTACAAACAGAGAAAAGGAGGAAAGTAAGGGAAGGATAGAAACCAAAAACAGGAAAAAAGTGGAAGAAAAGATCATCTTGTATTAATGTTTTTCTGCAGCATGAGCACCTGAAGACAAGACTTCATGCCTATTTCATGTAACTCAGGTCATTTAACAAGATTTGATCTTTAATGGAGAAATTCTAGTGTATTAGGTAGCATCCCACCTACCTGAAAATCGTTTTTACTGTTTTAATCACAGAGTTGAGGAAACGCTTGCACAGGTATTTCTGAAATGTCTCCTAGTCCAGTCCAAGACTTGATCCCAGGAGGCAGCAGGACATTTTACTAACAGTAGGAATTGTATTTCTGCTTTACTTACTGAAATGGGTAACATCTGTATTATACATATATGGAGATACACATAAAGGAAGATGGGCTGGCTCTTGCAAAACTCTTAAGTAATGGGATTTTCAGGAAGGATGGTGATGGACTGCCTTCTACACTGGGGTTAGTCCAGCTGTATGAAATAAGACAAAAGGAGGCTGCAGAAGAGAGCAGATGAGAGTAACACCAACAAGATCATCTCAGCGGCAAAGCAGCTGTGACTGGGAGAGAAGACGCGGAGCAAAAGTGACGGTGGAGGCGAATTTGTAATAAATCTTATCTCTGACGACATGCATCTGAAATTCAGTTTAGCAGGTCCTGCTAGGAGCGCTGGGAAGCAAGGACAATGAAGACTGAGCAGGGAGTCAAGGGAATTATTGTAGTTGCTGTGTCCCGAGTTGAGTGAGAAAGGGATGACCTGATAGAAAAACAGAGGGGAAGAGATAAAATCATAGACAACTGATGCTTTGGCCTTGAAGGTTTGAATGGAGGGCACATTTCTTTCCTCCCTTCTTCTATGGGCTCTGCGTGGATTTTATGTGCATACTTTGCTGCAGTAAAACAACAAAACCCGGCAGGATTGGATCAGCTGTGTAGGTGCCAGAGCGGGTTCATGGTCACCAACGTCTGGTGTAGCTCTGTGAAAACACAGAGCATTCAATCTGCAAAGGTTGAACACTAAAATAATGTGAATGCATTATTGGTGAATGACATTATTTTATTCAGCAACTGTGTTCATATGCATTCAGAAACAGTCGCACTGTGGTATTCCTTAGTTATGACCTTAGCAGGGATTAAACCAAGAGCCTTTGGATGTAAAAACACCAGCCTCTTCCACTTATCTCGCAGGAATAATTAGGGAAATAAAAAGACTGTATTATCTTTTTAAGGGCACTTTCTGAGATGGGGGCAAGATATATACTCTGGCAGTAGGTAGCAGCTGCTTTTCAGAAAGAGAAACCAGGTATCACAATAGCTAAGTCTGGTCATTCATGGAGTTGCAGATATAAATAGCATAGCCAAGGTTATTATTTAGCACATGCCTTCGAAAAGCAATATGGCCAAGCGACTTAAGGTAGCATTTTTCATATTGCGGATCTCAGTATTATCCCCACATCTATTTGAGGTGATTCTGTGTAATTTCTTGTGCCTATTTATTTGTGAAGTGGGCCAGTAGTGGAAGTGTTCCTGATATTGCTTATGAAGCCCTAGTAATAAAGATGTTGTGTGTATAGAGTCAGCAGCAGAAAGGAAGACCAGAAGTCTTACATATTGCAGTTAAATACATATTGTATTAAGTTAAGAGGGTAGTCCCACCTCCAGAACTCCTGACAATTTATCAGGAAAGCAAGCAATCTTGACAGACCTGCTAAATGAATAAGTATTACATTAAACATGCAATATCTAGCATATCTAACAGCCAAATAAAAGATGTAAAACAAAAATGCATTTGGCTGACTGAGGCAATATTTAAATTGTCACCATCAGTGCAAAGGGGGATGAAGGGCTGGCTTGGGAGGAAACGGTGATACCCGTGCTTTGCTGCAGCACAGCTGCTGAGATTAGGTTTAAAATGACAAGTTTTAGCTAATGCAAGACTGACAATGTCTAGCCAGGTTTTTTATGTTTCATGTTTTGGCTCCTCCCTGGGGCCCCTGCTCTCCCCAGCTCCCACCGCAATTACCATCCAAGACGACTTCGGATCCTGTCCCACTTTTCCCACTTCAGATGCAAGCTGGGCTTTCCCTGGTGATGGTGGTCAGGAAATAAAATTCAGAGCTATGCTATATATATATATGTGGGAACAGAGGGAGCTCGGATCCTAACCTCCCCCTGGGCAGCAGGAGTTACTTTTCCGCTTTATATCCAGCTTTATTGCACACAAGAGAAAAAACGAAACAACTCCAAGCCAGAAAAGAGCTTTCCCAGCTAAGCCCTCAACTAATACAGTTCCTGACCAACAACCTAGAGCTACTTCTGAATTAAAAAAACCCCAAACCACCCTCTCCGTCCGTTTCCAAAGTGCTTCAACCACCTCTGCTCGGTGAGGAACAACCTGATTCTGGAAATCAAAACCCTCTTGGCCACAGGACCTGCCTCAAAGCTCTCATTTATAATATTTCAACAGGCAAACAATGGCCTGAAACCGCGGAGTGAAGTCATCAGCGCCACAGCTATTCTTCACAGAGGTGCCAGTGGTCTCAGCTGCATTAATGCATCGCTGACCTAATACTCTATGTTAATTTTGGCAAACGCAGGTCTTCGCAGGAGGCCTTCGGAGCGCTGCCGTGTCAGGAGCTCGCGGATGTTGCAAGAATATGTGAGTGTTTTTTTTTAAAAGGCTCGCATTACAGGTGAAATTTCTTAGATTTGCATTGGAACTGAAAGTTGAGCGTGTTGAGTTTGGCTGCAGATCTGTGCAAAAATAAACCAAGAAAGCAGCAAACGTTACCCACGTTGTTCAATCCGCGAAGACTTCACACCGCAAAGGCTCAGCCTTTTTGCACGGTGAATATTTTCAGCTGCGAGGCTGCTGTGTTCAAATGCCCTCCCTGTTTCTTCAGCTTTGTATTGGGAAATTCAAGGGACTTTGTAACTGGAAGTGGTTTGCTGTTTACAAAGTAAACCCCAGATCTCAGGCTAAATTAATTAAGTCTCAAACATTATTATAGCATCATCTCCCTGGTTAAAGTATCTGCTTGTCAGCCAGGGTAAGACAACTTTGTCAGGCTGTTGTTCCAGTCTGGATTTTCCCGTTATTACTTCTGCTGGAGTCTGGCATGTCCTGTCATCACCACCCAACTGTCTTCTGGTAAAGTGCAGGAAAGGAGAACGAAAAGAAGAAAAAATTCAGACAAAATCAGTTTCTCAGTAGCTCTTAATTATCGACTCCAGCAAAAGCTTGAGGGTTGGTATTTTAAATGACTGGTTGTTTTTTTTTTTTGTTTAGTGGCCAGTTGCTTCCTATTGAGCTGGGGAGTAAATAGTTAAAAGCCTTCCTTCAAAACAGATCTTGCCCCTGAATATCTGCAGTATCCTTTTTGTTTATATTTTTTCCAAATTGACAGACATGGTAGGAGTCACCTAAGATAATTATTTTATCATTAAGACAAGAATGTAAATAAACACAAATATGACATTTGTCTTTTTTAGTCTGGGGACAAGAACATTGCTGACTCACCGAGAGGAAAGAGGTGCAGGAGAAGAGAATAGGAGGAAGGAGGGAAATGAATCAAAGGAAGTTTTACTTTAGAAAAAAATAACTAATTTCCCTTTTAGCTCTCTGACAGACTTTTTTATTTTTGCTTTTTTGATATTTTTTCCCCGTTCCATATAACTTACAGGGTTCCAGGTGAAGGAAGCTTGAATTTGAAGCAGCATCTTCTGGCAAATGGCTTGGAAATCCTGCATGGGGAAACTCGTCAGACCGGAGGTATAATAACAATTCCTCAGGCCAGTCCTGTCTATACAGTCGTACCATGACTATAGACCAATACCTGTGCAGTTCATAAGAAAATCCCCATGCCATGATGCTCCTCTCATGGTATCTACCAATCTCTGTGGATGGACTTATATATTCTAATTTGGCAGCAGCGTGGCCAAAGAGAATCTAATTGGTAAAAATCACCAAAGACTGGGGCAGTTGCATTTCAGTACAGTACTACTGGTACATACCCCTATGTTTTACATTTATCTTTTTTATGTCTCCTCATACTTTTTTCTTTCCAAACTACTTAATGATGTGAGGGATCAAGATTCTGCCCACAACATATTTCTGCCTAACGTAGCGAAGATCACCAAAGACCATTTTGTGTCATCAAATTATGGGAACAAAAGAGCGTTTCTAAAACAAACCATCAGGTTATATCTTCACAGTTGTCTTCCCTACCAGCCATGTTTCTGGCAATTAATAGATTTAATTGTGGGGGCAAGTGAATAAAAATTAATACAATACTTTTACAAAAAGAATTATCTCTGCAAGACATGAAGAGAGATCATGCCAGCTGTTTCAATGATTACATGCATTTTTCTAAACACTAAAACCAATTTATTTTGAAATGAATGCATCTGAAACATTCAAAAACTCCTAATGGAAGTCATGCAGAAGTGTTATTTTTCCATTTCCTGAAGTACTTAAAGACTATTTTACTTTCCAGTTCTTTCAATCTGTTTGTATGTTGTAATGAGAAACAGACTTTTTTTTTTTTTAACCATGCTATTGCAAGAAAAATAGCATTTTGGCCAAGAAAAATGCAGATTTCCCCACCACAGGAAACAATGAATCTAACAAACTTCAACACATTTAAGTAAAACAACAACTTAGTATTTTCATTAACAGCTATGGTTTCAGAACAAAGCTCAGCTGTAAAGACTCTGTTACAGAGTTCATATCTCTTACATGAGTTAAACTAAGTAGAATGGCTTCGCCCTGTATTTTTCTTCTTGACATCTCTGTCTCTATTTATTACATACACTCAAGAGCAGTTATTTAAGTGAAAGAAAGATTTAACAGGCTTAAAGCTATTTGATTTCTCCTAATAAAGAGAGCAAAGTGCTCAGTGCTTTAAGTAAACTGATACACTATTTATTTAATGTACAGTTATAAAGATTTGCTGAAGTGCCTTAATATGTAGTATACTATAATTAATTGTATGTGAAGTAACTGCCATTAGCTTACAAAATAATTCTCTAAACAGATGACAAACATAATCTGAAATTCAGATTTGCGTCTTCTGTTGGTTTGCTTTTCAATAATCTGAAAAGTTGAATGTTGAGCTATTCAAGCCTAAATTCTGCTTTTCAGTTTTCCTGTCCAGACCCACCTCCATTAATTTTTTTTCCCAATAATGTAAGCTAGGAAATGATGTTTAATCCTGATGAGTTGCTAAACAACCTCAGGACTTGCTCATTGTACCTCTGGCTTGAACTCTGCGACTCCCTCGCGCTGACCATTTTATTAAAGCAGGCTCTTCTCCACTCAGATTAGCAAGGGTGTTGGCATTGCAGCAGCAGTGCATCGCCACCGCCGAAGATCATTAGACATTAGATCACTGGAAATTTTCTTCTAACGCAGTGTCATTTTTTAACAACTCAAAACACTCAACTACATAACAGACAGCTTGGCTGTATTTTAAATTAGCACAAATGCTAAAGCCAGGAAATGTAATTCTCAGGATATCAGAACAAAAGGTTCAGAGAAAAAAGAATTCTTATATACCATAAGATTATCAGGACTAGACTGTCACACCGTGACCTTGCTGCTGTCTAGCTAATCTGACAATATTTGGCAGAGCATTGTTTCAAATCAATAACTAATTAACAAAGTACAAAAGAAGTTGTACTGTTTTTGAGGCTCCTTGTTAAAAATGGCTTTTGGTTGCACATGGGCAGAAAGGTCGCTTTTATGATATCTTCACGAGTCTTTCAACATCTTGCCACTGTCAGATTAAATTACTTTTAGCAATTAATTGTCATAAGTTAAAACAGAAGCACATTTGTTACAGCAGGTTGTCATAATGACATGGTGAGCAGTTGTTTTGATATGAATTTCTTCCACTGACCCTCTATCATATCTTAATTTTTTTGGTTGACCTAACTGGAAAATTGGGAGCAATCTTCTAACTCAGGCGGCACAGGCCAAACATTGGGGGTCTTATTGAGATTATAGACTGAACAATAACGGAACAGAAATTCCAGAGATAACTGAAGATCTTGAGAATAATATGTATCTTCTATACATAAACCTATTCTATACATGTAATGTATGATGTCTATGCTGGTGGGTGGAATAAGAAACATAAACCCTCAAAAAACCATATGGATGTAGCTTTTGTTACTGTTATAAATGGTCCTTGATGCCATTTGAGTCCTTTAATAGCCAACACCATTTGTTTGATGTGTTTTAAAACAAGGATTATGTGGATTCAACATCTGCAACCTGCACCCATTCAAACAGTTACTTATTGGAGGCTTGGACCTTATTGTGGTTTAATCAAAAATAATTCCACTCTTTAAGTTCCTTTTGTTAAACTCTGTATCATGATGCACACATATTGTCCATCTTACAGATTAGTCCTCCAACATTTCTTGTCAAAGTTTGTATGAGTTTGCTTTAAAACATTACATCAGGGTGAAAACAGACAACAATCCTAACAAATCCCCCCTGTATTTATTTGATAAACGCTAAACCCCATTTCAGCTGTTTGCTGGGCTTTGCCATGCTACCAAATTATCAGAGCCTCTCTGAAAAAAAATCCAGTTTGCTCACCAACAATGGTGCAAAGCCAAAAAAATTTATCAGGAAAAGATAGAAGCATTATTGATTGAGCACGTCCTCCTGCTTAATATCTCAGGTCTTCCTTCTGTGAGGTTTGTTACCTCTTGCTGTTTGGGAGGGAAGAAATAATTTTGAGTGAGTGGCAAAAGCAAGATGTAGAATGCGTCCACAGGGCGTAGCCAGCTATGTGCTCATTAAGGTACATAATAGAAATGTTAATCAAGACCTTAAGGAAAAGACCCCTGTATTGGGTAGATGTGGCAAGGTTTTGGTAGCGGGGGGGGGTGGTGGTATGTGCAGGGATGGATTCTGCGAGAAGATGCCAGAAGCTTCCACCATGTTGGATGAAAACGACACCAGCCGGCTCCAAGACGAACCCGCTGCTGGCCAAGGCCGAGCCCATCAGCGACGGTGGTAGTGCCTCTGGGATAACAGATTTAAGAAGGCGGAAAAAAGCTGCCCAACAGCAGCTAAGAGGAAGAGGAGTGAGACTATGTGAGAGGAACAGCCCTGCAGACCCCCAGGTCAATGAAGAAGGAGGGGGAGGAGATGCTCCAGGTGCTGGAGCAGAGATTCCCCTGCAGCCCGTGGTGATGAAGACCATGGTGAGGCAGGCTGTCCCCCTGCAGCCCAGGGAGGTCCACGGGGGAGCAGATACCCAGCTGGAGCAGTGGAAGAGAGAGGGGGACAGAGCAGCAGAGACAACGTGTGATGAACTGACCGCAACCCCCATTCCCTGTCTCTGCACTGCCAGGGGGAGGGGGTGGAGAAAATGGGGAGTTGAGTTGTGCCTGGGAAGAAGGGAGAGGTGGGAGGAAGGTGTTTTAAGATTGTTCTTATTTCTCATTATCCTGCTCTGCTGTCAATTGGCAATAAATTAAATTAACTTTCCCAAGTCAAGTCTGTTTTGCCCATGACGGTAATTGGTGAGTGATCCCTCCCGGTCCTTATCTCGACCCATGAGTCTTTTGTTGTATTTTCTCTCCCCTGTCCAGCTGAGGAGGGGTGTGATAGAGTGGCTGGGGGGGGACCTGACAGCCAACCAAGATCAACCCACCACATCCCTATATTGCCACGAAATGTCCCAGTGCTTGGTGATAGGGAATGAAGTGTGGATAAACAGGGAAAGACAAGCAGGACTGACTCCATCCTGCACTGGAGAAGAAAGAGATTGTGCAGAATGAACCTGGGCAACTGCAGTTCTGTCCTTAACGATGGCAGCAGAAAAGCTGTAACACCAATAATGGTCTGGGTAAGTTGTCTCTGGTCCTGGATGTCCTGTAGGAGCTGATTAACCAGATCTTCAGGCTAATTTGAGATTTTGGAAGAGCTCTGATGCCTCTTATGGTTAACAACAGTTTAACACTGTTTAACAATCCACGTTTAACGTATTTTGTTATTTCTGTAGTTTAGTTCTGTTAGTGCAAATGTTTCTATACTAATGTATTTTAAATATTAAACGTTGTTTAGTAATAAAGCTGACAATGAGCAGTAAGAACTGATAGTTGCCAGGTACCAATGTCCTGGAAATCCCCCAAGCTGTGATCACGTTCACTGTGCCCGATATCCCAGTACAACACCAGAATACCCAAACCTGCCTCTCCACCAAGCAGCACAGATTAGTTTTGGAGGTGGCAACGTAGGTGTCTGCATGAGCAGACTTCTTCCAGTGAACAGCATTCACAGAAAACTGGATGGGAGTATCCTAAATAATTTGTAACCCTTTATGAACATGGGCACAGGTTTAAGAGATGAAGAGAAACCAGGGGCCTGTCCAAGGGCTTCAAGGCAACCTGTAGTTAATGCAGTGGCCTGCAGCTCAGTAATAGATTCAGGTCTCACTTTGAAATTAACAGTGTAGACAAAATCTTCTAAGAAGTGGTTGTGCACAGGCTTAATTAAACCGCTGCTCACTAATGCTTTAATAAAGTTGTAGCCTTTTTAATTCCGCCATGTCTATCCTCTTCTGAACACACACTTGGCAAATAATCAATTTGAATGTCACAGGATATTTTTCCTCTTCCCGAAACTCAAGAACTGCTTTGTAGTTTAAAATGAAAGTTTGTGGACTCAGATGAACAATGTAGACAAACCTTTTTTTGCCAAAGAAATAACAAAGGACAGGGAATAGGAAGGACATGGGCAGTACTTGTATCCATCCAATTAATAAAAGATGGGCATGCCAATAACATCTGGTGAACATCTGTGAAAGAAACTCCGACTGCTGTACTGTTCTAAGGTCCTTTAGCAAATTTAGTCGGACGATCTGGCTTGGGGCATTTCTTGATCTCTGAAGAAATCATGAAGGTTCTGCTCAACATGCTCATGTTAAAAATGCCAAGAAACACCACTGCCTGTCTGGGGGGGCTTGTATCTTTCAAGGTGCATTTCTGTAGAGGTACTTGTGCAAGACCACATGGTATTAACCATGCTAATAGCTAGGTAGGCTTCCTGGTCTCAGTAACCTGAGTCTGCTCTTTTTAAGGCTGAACAACCACAACCCGAGTAGTACCAAATGTTCTGAGACAGGGAAATTCACTTCTCTCCACAATGTCCACATGTCCTGCTTTCAGCTGGGATAGAGCTAATTTTCTTTCTAGTAGCTGGTATAGCGTTATGTTTTAAGTTCAGTGTGAGAAGAATGTTGATAACACACGGATGTTTTCAGTTGTTGCTAAGTAGTGTTTAGACCAAGTCAAGGATTTTTCAGCTTCTCATGCCCAGCCAGTGAGAAAGCTGGAGGGGCACAAGAAGTTGGGAGGGGACACAGTGTCCTGGTTTCAGCTGGGATAGAGTTAATTGTCTTCCTAGTAGCTGGTACAGTGCTATGTTTTGAGTTCAGTATGTGAAGAATGTTGATAACACTGATGTTTTCAGTTGTTGCTCAGTAGTGTTTAGACTATAGTCAAGGATTTTTCAGCTTCTCATGCCCAGCCAGGGCACCTGACCCAAACTGGCCAACGGGGTATTCCATACCATGCGACGTCCCATCTAGTATAGGAACTGGGATGTGAGGGCGGGGAATCGCCACTCAGGGACTGGCTGGGTGTCGGTCGGCGGGTGGTGAGCAATTGCCCTGCGCATCATTTGTACATTTCAATCCTTTTATTACTACTGTTGTCATTTTATTAGTGTTATCACTATCGTTATTAGTTTCTTCTTTTCTGTTCTATTAAACTGTTCTAATCTCAACCCACGAGTTTTACCTTTTTCCTTCCGATCCTCTCCCCCATCCCACTGGGTGGAGGGCAGTGAGTGAGCAGCTGCGTGGCGCTTAGCTGCTGGCTGGGGGTAAACCACAACACCACAAAGCCTATCCATAACTTAAATGCTTCTTTGAGAGCTGAGGTGGAACTTAGTGATGTAGAACCATTGAACTACATCAGTGGGACAGCACCTCTGGAGGTCATCTAGTCCAGCACCATGCTCAAAGCAGCGTCAGCCAGGACTGGTCACAACTGCCATGCCTGATACTTTCAATCAAAAGCAGAAAGAGTAAGCTGTGTAGTTCCAGTGTTGCAGAAGTCTGAACACATATGTGACAGAAGTTCCCCAAACCTTGAACCACGTGCATTTGAGACAGAGTGACTTTGAACACACTCCAGAGCCAGAGAGGTCCTGCAGATGCATACCACTGCAGACACAAAATCATTTACAATATTTCCATGTCACAACCTTTTATTTCCAATTTTTGTATGCTCTGTGGACTCCCAGCACAACTGAGGCAGTGGTCACCTTTTGCAACAGCAATCTGTCTTCGCTGCGTCTAGCAGACCTGAATTTTGCCTGGTCACTTTATCTTCAGGTAGAAATAGGCATCACTTCATAGTGTTGTTAGAAAATCATGCCATGGTTATTTACAGCAATTGTAACAAAATAACAACGGCATCTGAACTTCCACTCCAGTGATGATACTGTCTGGTGTCCATCAGGATAAAAATCCATATAAATATCAGCCAAACTCTATCAGTCAGCTGGGGTAGTTCAAAAGAGAAATGGAAAGAAAACGGTAAAAGAACATAATAAACAAACAGTCAACAGCAGCAGAAAGGTATTTAAGACAAGTGGACTCCGTGATCAGATCAGATGTTGTTATTTTAAGATCTATCACAGCAATAACTCATTTGCCCGCTTAAGGGAAATCAGTCAGAGCCTTAAACAGCATGCATCGTCTGAAAGCTTGACATATCGCAACGAGGAGGATTTCATACATGTCCAAGGTCTTCACTGGTAAGGGATCTAAAAATAAGCAACAGCCATTAAACATAAGCCTACCCTTTTTTGGCAGCCAGTGCAAAGGACACATGCTGAATAACATGATCCTGTCATCAAATGTGTTTGTTCATTTTCAAACAACAGGAAAATGGGAGTACCCAGAGGTTCAGAGAGGTGTACTGCAAGGTAGAATGTGTGAGGGCAGTGACTTATCAAAAGATAAGACTACAAAGTTAATTGCAGAACCTAGAAATCTTTCAGATAATTGCTTTGTTACTTAATTTGCTAACTTCAAAAGAATTCCTCAGCAAACCAGATCCCTAAAAGAAATAAATATCTGTCTTCTTAACCTCTACATGCAATTAAGGCTTCTGTTTTCCCAGGTTAAGAACAGAGTGGCTGTGACACAATTAAGTGATAATGTCAATTGCCCACTTTTCTAGGATATAAGCTGAACTTGCAAGATCCATGAAATCAGATTATTCAGTTACACAGCAGGTGGAAAAGATAGGAGATAGGAATGAAAAACCATCCTAGAAGGAAACACCCGTCCAAAAGAACAAACACGTTGCAGATGCTTATGAAGTACCAGGCGTCTTGTCTGAATTAACTCCATTTTCAATTTCTTGCTGTACTATATGACTGGATGTACTGATTAAATCTTTGCTTTTGGCAAAAAGAAAACTTTCCCGTGTTACGTATCCCACGCCTGCACATGTTATGACAGAGCCCACCTCCCGCAGAGTCTGCAGGATGCTGAACATGCAAGAACATGTGTAGGTTTTGCGTGCTTCAGTGTAGGTAGTGCCCCTCTGCACACACATGCACACACACTTGTGTGTGTGTGTAAGGGGGAGCTGCCCCGTGTAATTCACGCTGCATTATAGGTAAAACAACTGACTCAAATTTAAGTGATACTAGACAATGTGTAAGTTGCAAGGTAAGTCTTTTGGGACAGAGCAACTCTTCCACTCACTCCCTAATTCAATAAGGACAGGCCAAGACTGGATGCAATATTTTTGCTGTTTTTTTCGGAAGTGTACAGTCTTAGCAACCAGGACCAGTATTTCATTAAAGAACTAAAAAACTGACACTTGGCTGGAGGCATGGCAAATTATTTCAGCACATCCTGATGGTGAACTAAGGATCCTTCCTGCTGTATGATCTAACAGCAGAACGGCAACTGGAGCCCACGTGACCCTGATGTGCAATCCCTTTAATTACTCACACTGCTCACCAGCAATAGAAGAAGGATGATTATGTTTGTCAAAAGCTACTAACCCAGGGACGTCCTCTCCTTCCTGAAGAATCTGTTCAATATAGTTGTGATACTCTCCTCACTCCACACTTTTGCTAGAAGTACCAAACTAGAAGCTTCCAAACTGTTGCTTAAGAGCCCAGAAAAACTTAAGGATCCTCAACACACACAACTCTTGGTAACGCTAAATGCACCTTGGTCTTACTTTATTCAGCAGTTTCTCTCCAAGCAGTGCCATCTATTGGGAAAACTAACTAAAATTCAAATATTACTTGATAATAAAGAAAATATACTGCATTGTGTATCGACGAATTCACTCTTGACAACCACTGATCAAAAAATACAGAGAAAGAGAATGAGAATCAACTGTTAAATAACAAAGCGTAGAAGAGTGCTGCTGAACAGCATGCAGCCCATGCAGGGGAGAAAACCTTCTACTGACACCACTGACCACAAAAGACAAAAAGCATTTTTGATCAGTTTAGCATCCCCTTTTAGCCAGGGAGAAAAGGATACAACAAGGATTCAGCTGAGAGAGGAATGGGAAGATTTCTCAAAATTTAGATGAGTTCATGGTGGGAGATAGCGTAAAACAGACTACCTTAGGAAAGACTTCTGTCTGGACACTATGAAAATGGAGTTAACAGCTCTGAAGTTGGTAAAAGGTAGTTCTCAGGGCGTGCTGATCAGCTACAGAGTTCACTAAGGCATAGCAAGAACAGAGGTCATGACTCTGTTCTCAGAGCTCACAATAAGGCATATTTCTTTGCCTGTCTAGGGATGACAACGAGCTGATTAAAAAGATAAAACTTGTTCTCAGGAGGTAAATAATTCAAAATAACATTGCACAGTAAGTAAACTCACAAAAAGTAAAGATTTCAGTTAGTAAAAGCCTTCACTCGTAAGGATTTTAAAATGTAATGAATGAAAGGCCTATAATAATTAATTTTTCAAATTATCAGCCACCTATGAATTGCAGGGTAGGAACTGACATTTTTTCTGGGCAGCTTATTTGATATTCCTCCATGCCACCGTTTCCTCCACTACTTCTAGCCCCTTTGGCAGCAGTCACTGCTGCAGGCAGCCAAGCAGACTACAGAGGAACTACCAGATTTATCTTCGTCCCAAAAGCTAGATTTTTTTTTTCATATTTTTTCCTGAATTTTGACTTTGTTTTCTGTAGCAGATGAGGTGAAAACAACATCCTTGAACGTACTGTGCATCCTGTGCCCCCGTTCCCTGTCTGCTGACATTCATTTCCTAGGACTCCACAAATGTTGTTTTCTTGACCTCTATGCATCACAGTACAGTCCTCATATCCCCCTACCCAAACACCATAAATATTTCTAGAGGAGTGGGGTGGGGTGCGGTGTCCCCACAGAAAGGGTTATTTTGCAACAGCACCATTCATCATAAGATGATTATATATATTTAACTCAGAAATTAATTTTCATCACCTCTCACTGTATCAAGGCTCTTACGGCTGACTGGTCCCCAAGAAAAAACACATGTAAAGAATCTCCAGGGTTTGCAAAAAGGTGTATGTTGCCACTTGAGCCCCTGCTAAATTTTTTCTGCCAGTTTTCCCAAACACACTGAAATCTAGCATCGAAACATCCCACTGCGTGCAGTAGGTTAGAGGATAATATCCTTGTTTTGGGTATCAGCTAAAAGGATATGATCCTTTGATTCTGTTAGATAAATGATAAAGGATACTTGCAGAGAGCAATCTGTACTGGCAGGAGGACGGACCAGAAGACCTACGAGGTCTTTTCAGTCCTCCACTGCAATTGCTCTACAATCAAAGAGAGGCAGTATCCGAGTACAAGAAGTTTGAATAATTTTATTCACCTTTGCCTTCAACAAGTAGGTCTGCTTTCTGCTGAGCTAGTTTTCTTTACCATTAGCTTGCTAACTGGCCAGGTTTACCAAGCCTGAATCCTGTCTGAAAGGAAGGAGGACTCATCTGACCTGCGAGAGACCGTCTTTGTTAGCACAACGGGAGCACTGCACAGCTCATGGTGGGAGGAGAGATGCAAGCTGGTTCTTTCTTCTGGAAACTCACACGGCTTGCCTCACGTTTTAGGAGCCGGATCTAACAATGCGCATTTTGTCGGCATCATGTAATGCATGTTTGAAAGACACCAAAGCTAGATGGCCCCGATTTATTCCTTTTCTTTGATTAAACCATACTTCTGAAATGCAGAACAAAGAGAGGGTATGGCAGAAAGAAAAGCCAGTGGTGCTCTTGAAGAGATGCAAAATCTTCCTTCAGTGATTATCTGTGTCTCTGATTTCTCACTTGCTTAAGGAAAAGAAGACAAATATAACTTTGCCGGACTAGCAGACACAAAACATACTATAAGAAGTATTTACAGTCTCAAGATTTTTTACAATACCTCATTTAACTGGACAAGCTAAATAGCCTATGCATAAATTATTGCATACTACTATAGTTTAATCTCTACATACTTTAGCTATTTAACATAAGATGCCTGTTCACTGTAGTATCAATAGAATGAAATATGATATATAAATATTCTTCCTGTTATACAGAAACTACTATAGGAACTTAAAGCTTATCTGGCCCTTTAGGAATGATGCGAAGCCCTAACTGGAGGTGCCCAGTGCCATTCATTGTAGCTGCTTTAGAGTCCTCTGCTTGGCTTCCAGCTGCTAGGTCAGGGTGGTGCAAGTCCTACAAGACATCAGCCAGATCCCTCCAGGTGTCCCAAATACCCGGTGGCACCCAGAACGTCACTACGCGTTTACATCCCAGCACCTGAACTGTGGTCTTTTTTTAACGCCGAACACCCAGTGGAACAATAAAGCTAGGGTAGTTTCTAAGCAGTTTTCACGAGTCTTCCATTGCCAGCATGATTTTGCTGTTGCTTAGAAGTGGAAGAGATTTCTCAAGAACGTAAGGAAGTAATGGGCTTTAAAAGGTAAATACGGACAAAGCAAAACCATGTGTTATTTCAGAGGTGTAGGTAAAATAACGCTTATAGTTGTAAGAGGGGGAAAAAAAAAAAAGGCGCCGTGACATAAACATTGGACTGAGACTTTGGAGGTTCGAGTCCTGATGCGCAGCTCTGTGCTGGAGCATGTCCCTTCCCTCTTGGGAGCTGTCTGCCTAGCGCTTGTCATTTTGTCTCTTCTGGTGGAATAAAGGGCTTATTAGCTCGGTCTCAGCAGCACGCTAATGCAGTCACGCAGGCTCTGGGCGAGAGCAGGCGCCCACCTTGCCAAGTCACAGGGTCGGCAGAGGGAGCCGGCATCTGCCCAGGGACGGCCACGGGGCCAGACCCGCGCAGCTGGCGGGACCGCGGCTACGCCGGGAAACGGCTCCGCCTCCAGCGTGGGAAATAAATCCGCCGCACCGAAAGGTCACCCCGCACAAGCGGACGCTCCGCGGTGACCTTCGGCCGGGCAACGGCTCGCGTCAGCCGTACCGAACCACAAGCAGAAACCGCACAACTGCGCTCGCGCGCTTGCCGGCGTCTCCTGCCCACCAGCAGTCGCTGCGTGCTTAACCGTACGTTAATAAACCTGCCTTTTTTTACCACTTTCTCCTAAATACTGGCACAAATTATCCTGATGCGACCATTTTTAGTTAAAATGAATTAATCAGTTGCACACGATCTTCTTCTATTTAATCTCTCGCAGAAAACAGGAAAAATTATTTTTGAAAAGTATGTTACATCCAAAATTAATTTCATTTCATTGATATGCTATTACTATAAATAGCGCTGTTATAGGTTGTGCTGTAGTAAAAATAGTATTTGCAGGAAGAATTATTAAAGCGGCTAAGGTCAGTTAAAAGAAAGGACAAAATTCCTATTGTACAGGCCTAGGAAAGGCTTACCCCTTTTGCCCAGAAAACCTGACCCCATCGGTTGGTCTGATAAATGTACTTCTTCCTACTTCTTCCTTCATTGCTTCTTTGATATCCTTCCACTATTGTGGCAACAACATTATTGCAAATTACTATTATTATAAAATTATGCGATTTATACTTTTTCCTTTAATAACATTTCAGAATCCATTCAGTATACTTGTTTAAGTGGTGAATGCTATTTAGAAGGGGATAAATACTGATTTACATTTCTAAGTGTCTTTTAACATAGAGAAGACACTGTAAATGTGAAAATCTGTAGGGAGTGGGAGATGGCTTGGAGGATGGAGGGAATAATCATGTCCCATTTAAGCCTGTATGATCTGTTTCCATAGAAAAAGGTTAGAGATCAACAAATTCTCAGTTTAGTTCAGTAATAAATGAAGGTTGGCTAGGGTATTAAGTTTCTGGGGGGAAGCATTAGCCAATATGTACAGCAGCAGCCTCTGGTGGTCTAAGAAAAAATGGTAGTATCTATAAGGATAGAAATATGTTTTTTAAAACGATGTATGTACATATTTAGCTATTTGACTCAATCCGCCATTCAACACATTAAAAAACAGATGCTTTTAAAATGATCTGCTGGCAATATGCTTGTTAAAAATCTGAACAGTAAGAGTATTAAAATTCATATGCATTCATTAGCATGTTATATAAAAGTAAAATGCTTTTGTTTAATCATTCCATAAAGTATTATAGTCAATGCTGATTATCAAGAAGTTTTTTCCTTGGTTTGCATGAACAAAAAAGAAACCAAATTTATAAGATTGTTACTGAATTGATGACATTTTCTGTCTTCACTCGTGAATTCAGTTGGCAGATGTTTTCAAGAACAAAAAATTCTGTCTTACTACAAACCATATTAAGCAGGTTTTTCTGCCATAATGTTTGACATGATGTTTATTGCCCAGACCAAATCAGTCCCTTTAACAAGCTATAATGTATGCCAGAAAGTACATTATTTCATAGTTAAGGAAACTTCCAGCATGAAACGATAAGTACTTTGATCTTTCAAGCACTATGCTTAATGCACTACACACTCCCATAGTCGTTTTTATTTGTACTCATTTTGTACAAAAATACAGTGCAATTTGAGGTTTTGTATTTTAAGACTCTTTTACATATTTTTGAGTAGCCCAGGTATTTGCTTTTTTTTTCCATGAAAATGAAAATAAAAGAAATTTTCTGTGGAAGAGTTCAATTTTTCCAATTCTTGGAAAATCTAACTGCACAAGTGGCGGCATCATCCAGACAGCTTGAATTTTTGTTCAAATGGCATTTCCTCATCAGATCACAACAGATCTCAATGACCCTATGAGAACATAACTGAGGATATTTATTACTACTACTTAACAGTCTGAAACAATTTCTCCAGCATATTTGACACAAACAAATTTTCCTTCAACGCTAGATGCAGTTGATGACTTGTTGTGAAGGTATTTTTCATCCAGTCTCTCTGTACCAGTTTTCCCTGCTTGGCAAAGATGACGTAAGGCTTGCTCAGGTTTTTCAAAACTTTTTGACGAGATCATTGTGAAGCATATACCACCCTTAAAGACTGTAGAGTCTGTAGAGTGACAATATGTTTTATTTCAAGAGCCCAGTGAGTCAAGCGTATACTATACTACACAGTAAGTAAGAGTAGTATCTAAACTGCCCTTTGAGATTACCCCAAACCAGCTCCAACACCGTCCCCCCCACCAGCCTGTGGCCGCAGTAAGCCTGGCAGCAAGTCCCAGGGTGCAAACGAATGGTGATTCCTGTAGCAGAAGTAATCCTATGGACCCAAGCATGGGAGGCAAGAAATACATTGCAAATACGGCATCGCACCATTTTGTTTGCATCGTGCGATGCCTGGACAGACTGACAACCGTGTCTGTGGCTGGGAAGATGGAGCAGAGCATGCTATGTTCAGAGCTCCTCTTGCAACCACCTACAGACTTAGCAGTTCTGCCCAACAGAGTAAATGGCATCCTATCGGCGGTCCAGTTTTGTTTCAGAAACAGATAGGCAAGTAAATTGCAGTAATTTATCCTGCCATACACCAAAGCAAGGACGTTTTTCACTCTGTTTCAAAAACCTTTCTGTACTAGAGACTACTAAAGAAAAAAACCCAAAGAATTCTTTGAGAATAAACCAATTGCATCAGAAAACATGATTTCAGTTAATATTCCTAGGAAAGGAGACCACCACCCACACTTTCACCAAAACTTATGCCTTCTTTCCTTGGTTTGAGGAATATCAAATAAAGGGATTGTTGACAGTCATATCTGAGACACAGAGCTGCAAAAAAAAAGGAAAATGGGATGGAGTCATGCATTTTATGTTTTGTGGGTCAAACCTCCTGAAGCCAAATTTCATGCCTCATCAAGCAAAAGAACCACAAGAAGGTGGAACTGCTAAAATGGTATCAAAAAAAGGTCCCCTTGGTTCACTTTCAACAAGGGGACACTGGACCAGAATGCCGACTAAATGCCTTTCTGGACAATACAGCAACGTTGTCCACTGGCTTCTGATGGACCTTGAGACAAGGCTGGTAGCCCCCCTCTTAAGAAGCCCGGTCTGGCTGGTGGGCAGAATGGCATCTCCCATAAAAAGCAGCAGATAGAAACACCACTGCCCTGTTGGTGACTCTGAATATGTGTATGCATCCTTTTGTTCCCCATACTCAGTAGCAAGATATTTCTCAAAAGAGACAGTAAAATTTACGGTATTAGTGATAATCTTGCATCCAGGTTACAAACTCTTTTAACTAGCCAGTACAGCTGTATTTCTCCCACAAACATTGTTATGCTAAACCACAATTAATAGAAACACATTAAAATTTAAGATGATTCTAACATGTCTTCGACTGGATTTTTCTCTGTTTCGCACCAGAAAGGGATATATGTTTTTACTGTTTCAACTACACTGTGGCATTTCTGACATTGTTTTACCATTGAATGAAAATGCTAACTTTCATAATAAGGGCTTTGGAAATTGCATGACTCAGTCTCAAATGTATAATGCATAGTATGTATATGAAGCAGAATGTGTCAAAGTGCAAATAATATTGTTTGTGCCCCCTGCAGAATTAGAAATCCTCGGGTAGCACTGTTATAACGATCCCATGCTGGTAGCATTACAAAGTGCAAAGGTTCACTGAGTAAGAAAAGAGCAAGGGACAGAGTTTCCTCATTACACCATTCTCGAACTATTCTAGCTTAAATATTTATTAAGATATTAATAACTCTCCTCCTTTATCTGCCTTCAGAAGTTCAGCTGAAACACAATGGATGACTGCTCATACGAAAACAATACATTATAGGGTAAATCTGCTACCACACAAGATGAACACCGGTATTTTCCACAGTACATTATTAATTCAGCAGGTAATATGTTAAAAAACTATAAAGCTATAACTACTGCCTCCCCAATATAAAAGAATATAATACAATAAATGCATGCATGACATGTGAAGCTAATATGTTGCCTAAGCTGCAGTAGAAGGTTTCTTATGCACACCTCTGTTTATAAAATCATTTTTACAAAGTCTTCCTTAAATCATTCTCTTTCTTGATAGCACCACTGAGTTCCTCTGGGGTTCATTTGAAGTTCCCCTTTGAAATTAGAAAGGAATGTTTTGTAACTCTTCCAAAACTTCACATTCAATAAGTGACAAAAAATATCAATAGAATAAAGAGCCAGGAACTCTGTATGAACACTTGAATGCCATCTCGGGAATGTCTTTGGTTTTTAAAAAGCATGCTGTTTACTAGCCAATATGGACAGTAAACATATCTATACATCATTAAAGAAGGGCAAACAAAACAAAAAGAAACTTACTCTAATATACATCTGCATAGTTTCTTTTTCTTTTTGTGGATTTCGATACTTTTCGTAGAAGTCACGTCGCTTCTTTGTTTCCTTCTGGATTTTATCTTTTCTTTCCCTCTTTTCTGCAGGTTCATCTGAGCTATCAGAAGACAGCTGTACTTGGGCTTTTGTCTTCTCCACTTCAATATAGTTCTCATTGGGATTCAGTACTATTACTCCATAGCCTTCCTGTTTTAGAAGAGACACATACACACACACACACACAAAAAGAAGAAATATGAAAAGGGAGATTTAATGCTTGAAAATGCTTTGCATTTACTTTAATGCTCTTAAAAACTTTTATATTTATTTCAGTAAGTTCACACAACATAATTTATAGAAGGGCATTTTAAGAATATTCTGTTTGTTTCATTTCTGTCATTAAAGGGATATTGATGTGTGAATATGTGTCTGTGCGTGCACTTATGCTCATACACATCCCTCAGCGTCAGAAAAGTTGCCTGTTTTACCTTTAAAATAATTTAATATGTTGTTTTATTCATAAGCACTTTATACGACTTTTTCAGAAAACAGTATGAGAACTAAAAGCAAAATATTATTTTAAGAACTCTACATAATGATGAATAAAAAGCTTTATACCCACCCAATAAAAACCTTTAAAATAAAAAGGATGGAGGGATTTCACACACACACACACACACATATATATATGTATTAAAGAAAGCATGTGAAAATTATTCACCGCAGTTTAAAATAGTAAAACCTTTTGTCTAGCTGACAACAAGCATACCATGCAGAAGCCAATAGCGGCAGTAACAATGAATCAATACCAAAACTGATTCAGTGGTATTGCTTACAAGTCAACTCTTTTACTGTGGGGATGACTTTTAAGTACATCTTTAAATCTGCTCTGAAACTTCACTGGGATTATGTCCTGTATTCAACAAACCCAGAGAAAATTTGTGACCTGCAGGATGCTTTTGAGCATACCAGCTGCATTTTTGTGCCTCAGAAAATGAGCCAGTTGAAAAATACATGAATTTATGAATGAGAAATAAATCTTGAATAAATCAGCCAATCATTTTATTATGATTTTTAAATGATGGCAAATCACACAAGAATTGTAATATTCGTGGAAGATATAATCGCAAATGCGGGGAGAAAAGAGAAGCACGTGCATTTAACAGATGAGTCCTTAAAGTTACCATGGGTTCCCAGTCAAAATCAAGCTGTCCTTTAAAAGTAAATTTTAATAAAGACTTACTTTTTGGAAACGTCTATATTAATTATCTTACCGAACAGCTTTATTCCAGCTTTTCACTTGGTGCTTCGTTTTGCACTTGGGCTAGGCATGAGGATCAAAGAGGTCCCCATACCTAGCTGGCCAGAGCAAACCAAGCCCACGCCAACAAAAGATACTTTATTTGGGCTTGCTTTATTCTAATCTGTAGAGCCATTCACAAACCTTGTAGCGCATTGTGGCCACTGTCAGGTAGACAGATTGTCACTCGGTGATTTTCTACAGTTGGACACACTCGACTAGTTATCAAAATCGCATCTGAAGGGAGTTCCTACCCCTCGTCCTTGTGCCCTTCTCAAACGTCTGCCGTAGCTTCTCCTCCCACCAAAAACCAAGTTAAAGGGCACGGTTGCACTCTGCTAAACAGGGTGAAATAGCGGCATTCAGGACACTGTCTCTGGCGTAAGGGACGTAGTCAAAAAAGGTCACCATAGGCCAAAGAGAAAATTGCCTCCTCGCTAGACGCGGCGCCCTGAGTAAGTGGTCTCCTGTCATGTTGCTCCCCTGCCCTCCCTGCTGAGTGAATTGAACTGGGATAAATATAAACAAACAGGCAAATAAATAAATAAATGAAGGGGGGGAGGGCAAAGGAAAAGGGAAAATTAAGGACGATAAAAAAGTTTAAGATCTACCCACGCCATTGCTGGTCACGCTAAAACACAACGCTGTACTATTAACAGATAAAATTTCGAACTTGGAAAATTCGAAGCTTGAAATCCACTGCAGGGGAGAGTACCACTTACGAACATTCCTAAATTACACGCCTCAGAGGAAAGGATGGGTTTTTGAGCTCACTAGTGGCACAGTAGGACCAAGTTTTCACAGCACTTGGCAGGCTGGTGGTTTTGGGGCTCTCTATGCTGTTCATCTTCTTGACCCGCTTGTTTTGAGCAGAGACGCTCCGCGTATCGATTCGTTTTGCTTTCTATACAATGCCAAACGCAAAATTCATGTGTTTATCACAGGTCTACAAGTGTTACAGGGATTTGAAACTCTGTCCACTTTAAGCTGACCACAAAACAGACACATAAATCATCAAAGAAGTAGAATTTGTCTAAGTTATTGATTATGTAACTGAAAATTACATGACTCATTTGTCCAATTTTATGAGGACACAATGTCAATTTTTCACATAGACATCAACAGATGAAATATGATTCCATTTTTAAATTCACTATTTCATAAATCAATTAAAGGATTTTTATCAATTATATTTTAAGCAGTGTAACATGTCTCCTTTAAATTTTTTTTTTAAATTTCTCCCAGATAGCAGGCTTTTCCTGTCAGTACAATTAAAATAATTAAGTAAAAACTGAGATAGGCTTTCTTATAATTGAGAAAAAACAAAACCTTACGATTTGTAAGACTTTCTCTTAGGAAAGTTATCTCTTTTCAGATTGTTTTGCTTACACAGTGTAGTGTATTTCCCATTCCCTTGTACTTCTGCATCCTAGTTTGCAAGATGTAAACAATGGCACCAGAAAGAAGACTTGACAGTAACACATATAAAGCAACATGGAAAAACAAAAAGACTGGTAAAAGTGTACTCAATTACAACCTCTCTCATTCAGCCTTAGCCCAAGCATTTTCTACTGAAAAGGAATACTCAGCTCCAAATAACATCTATGTAAACAACGTGGCTTTTAATTTCAATTAATTTTTAAAAAATGTATTTCACATGAGCATAGCTGCACCATTAAAGTTCAGAGCAATCAGGAAATGAAAAAAAAGGTGGAACTCCTCAGTAACACAGTGGTGTTGAGCAGAGTGCAAGTCAATGCAAAACTGACCACACAAGACCACTAATACCTAAAAAAAGGCCTTTAGTAAATTTTAGTAATGGTCCAGTTACACAGTCTTTGGCATGGCTGCTAAGCAAAGACAAAATCACATTCATTAAAAAGTACCTTTTTAAATTAAAGTTGTGTTCAGAAGTATATACCTCACATTGTCATTAAAAACATCAATTTCAGCTATGATGAGTTTACACCATTCTTAAGATGTAGCTGCCTACGCTGCAAGTAAGTACCATCATCCAGGAGAGTTTTAAAGCTTGCCACCATCAGTAAAACATTAGGTATTGTTTTCAAAGTATGTAATATTGGAGTAGTTTTCTCCTGTGTGTCCAGTGCATACAGAAGGAGAAACCACTCTCTAAAGCGCAAAGTTTTTTCATGGTAAACAGCTAAACTTTGGGACAAGCCCCCCACCCATCAATCTTCAGCTGACTGAAAGAAGCCAAGCCCCATGCTCTATCTACCACATGGCTGAGAGAATACAGATGTTGCACAGAAGCCAAGGCCTGCCTGCATTCCCCATTAGTATATCTGTGATGAGATGCAATAATAAGGACAGACACTGACAAATACAAGTCCTAGCCTCTGATCTATGAGTTCAGCGGGTACAACTACAGTTTCTCTCTCAGACTACAACACCCAATTAACAGCTATTTCCCCAAATTCTAACGCTTCAAGGTAAGTAAAATGTAATCTACACTGCCTACCAGCATCCTCCAGGTAACTACTTCTGGAGGTAGAGGACTGTGTGCGAACTCTACTTTTAGGTTCATAAATACAAATACAGTTAATACTTATGATTAATGCAAATGATGATGAAAGGAAAAGCAGGCTGACAAGTCAAGTGTTGGAAAGAATGATGAATCTCGGTTACAATACCTTTACTACAAAGCCAAAACAACGTAGAAGGACCTTTTCCACCATAAAATGGGGTGGTACTTTCTGCCTCTTACTGGAAGTTCAAGCAAGATGTTTGAAAGGGAAGCAATACCAAAATTATTGCCTCTGACAACAACAGTAAGGTTAAAAAAAGGAACCCCGAAGTATTTGAGGTAAATTCCAAATCTTTTGAAATCTCTTCTGCCTGGCCACATGAATAATGAGCTGAAAGCATTCAGCTCTGCATATTAATCCACCAAGATGGGACACCATATGTGACCAGAGAGGTCAGGGCTAGAGAGGAATCTTTTGACCTATGTAACTATCTTTTTTGGACTGCGAGCGAGGGTCTGAAAGAGATCATTTTCCTAAGCTTTATCAACCTGAATTTTCAAGTTCAGGTTTCTATTTGGAACGTTGGCAACAAGACCGGAGTTAATTCCCAGGGGAAATGCAACTCAAAGTGCTCAGCTCTTAAATCTGCCCGTGGTTAAAATGGACACAGCAATGCCCATTCATCTTTCTGAAAGATGTATGTTCTGTTCATTTCCCATCTTTTCCACGAGAAGGGTACATCGATGTCACTGTTGCGACATCGTAGGTGCAACAGTGGGATGAGGTCATGACAACCAATCAGAAGTCACTAGTGAAGCGTTAAAGTAAACATAGCTGTTGGAGATGCAGCTCAGCTTGAAAAATGCCCCCTCCATTATTTGAGCAATTTTCTCAAGACGTGACCTGAGACTGAAACGCCTGAAATGTCAGTTGACTCCGCTTTCTGTTTCCACCCAATGTACATTTTGGCAACTGCACCCTGCTAATACTTTGCGATATTTCCATCCCGGCTACACCTCGGCTGCCTGAATTCCAGCACTGTGTCCAAGTGTGTAAAAATGCTGTGTTACTGCCAAACACACATTGTCTCACTAAGTTCCCAACTTAAAATAGCTCATCAAGTTAGGCAGGAAAAGAAAACATGCCACAAAAAGTTTTTAGAGGACCACCTGTTGTCTATTATTTTTACATAGCACTTACTCATAAATCATAACACAGGGTAATTAATCAAGCTGTCAAAGAGAAGGTCAAAGGTTATGTGGGGGAGTCAGGAGGTCATGCATGGGCTGATAGAGGTCAGGGTCACACCGCATTCCTCATTATCAAGTTGGGATGAGAGACGGCCCAAGCAAACAAAAGTGAAAGCAGATGGAGAAGTGAGTGGATAAAAAAAAGGAGAAAATTTCACAAACAAAAAGAAAAGTGAAAGAAGAATGTCAGTTGCCTTCAAACAAGGAGGAGAATAGAGCAGAAATACATTGAGATGTTCTCAAAAGGTCTCACACAATACAAAGAAACTACAGTTTGATTATTTAAATACACTTAATATAACTTTCCATCCAATCTTTTTGCAAATATTAAGCGATGCCGCAAAATGGGCATGGTAGTTTTGGTTCCATTTCACATCTGAAGTCAATACTTTCAAGGTGAATTAGACAAAAGGAACCTATTACTGTGATGAATGCTGATGGATATATAAAATTGCTTCTAAATGCTGAAGTTTATTCCTGTTTATGGCTACAACCAATAGACGTTCAATAAAAAAGTTATAACCTGTTTGAATGATGTATTAAGAACTATACTTTCATATACACAAATCCTCACAAACACAAAGCATCATAAAAGTCCCTCTGGATGACACAACAGTTATAAAATATTCTATCATTACACTGACCTGAATTAGATGCAGAATACTGTGCAAAATTAGCTGTCACCCTTTCCTCAAAATCTTTGTTAATCTCATTTTGAATGTTTGCAGCTTTATCAACACATGCATCAATGTCAGCTCCTTGGTTACTGAACCGCTGTACTTGGAAGAAGATATAATTAAAATGTTTTGGCACAGAAAAGGTGAAATTGTATCTTCCCCTGTTCCCTGAGGAGTCTGTAAAACATGTAGGATATATTGACAAACACACACCCTTGTCTAGAGCCCTGACATCCCAGGTCACCCAACTGCTATTTATTTCAAAACATTCACTTTACACTTACCCAAACTGTCACCTGCTGTGTTACTAACTTTTAATGGATATTAGAGCTATAAAAACAATAAACTCTTCATTTCCTTTCTGTTACTGCCTTCTAATTCCTCACTGCATTAGGTCCATATCTATCTGCATGGAGAGCTGTATTCATCTTATTTCGCCATATATAGTATCTTTATGCTGGAAAGTATAAAAGATGCCACTAGAATGCTTTACTTTCTATTTGTTAATTTGGGGCTAGCACAGCTATACTAAACAAACCAATGTTCAAGGCTGAAAAAAACCACCATATAAGCTGTTACCACATTTCGAGTTTACTGCCGAAAAGTTTTGAAAAAAATTAATGTTTTACATCTATCTATAATTAGCAACCCAAATATGTCTACGCGTAAGATCTTCAATCCTGTTTTATGATGTTTGTTCCCAAGGCCAAGACTGAATAAACACATCCATGAATTATAAGGATTTTACTCCCTCAGTTGTGTACTGTATTCTTGGTTAGGAACTTCTGTGCCTTTACAAACACTAATTTCACTGGATTTTCAGCAGAAAATTATTTCTCATGGCAAATGAAATACATGAAACTATGCTGTAACATTAACTGAATTCTGTGAATTAACAGAAAAGAACTATGTTCACGTTCAAATACTGCTTGAAACGTTGTTTAATAAACCCCAGACCCACCACTGTTCCCTGATGTCAGATTCGGGCTATCTGGAGAAATGACCGGAGGCTGAATGGAAGTGAATCCAGCCCAGGCACACAGGCGGGACTGCAAATAATCCGTCCACATCAACTGCCCAGGCTGCAATAACAGTTCCTGCTCTTCACTAAGTGCACACAGCTTTGGGGTCCATACAACCTGTGAAAGAATGAATCCACCAGTTACCCCCAAGGCCCAGCATCTTTTAATGATGCCTCATCGGTGCCCCTTCTGTAAATAAAGTCTGCACTCTGAAAGTTTTTTCCCCTCTCTCTTAAGAAACAATTTTATTTTCTTTTCCCACAAAAATTTCAGAAGCGTCAGAGGGGTACAAGGTCTCAAACAAGAACCTCATGCATATTTCACTTTTTCACTAAGATTTTAATTAAAATGTTATTCAGATTTCTACAGAACTTAACTTTTTGAAAGCAATGCACCAGAAACTATGGCAAATCAAATAATCTTCATAAAATCCACACAAGTAACAAGTAATTATTGGTTCTAATTTATCGATAGGGAAACCAAGGAGAATAGCAGTTACTCTTTGAAAGTTATGCTCAGATAAGGTGGAGAGATGAAGCTGGATTGTGGGATTTTTTTAATGTTTCTATGGTATTTCTAAGCATCCCATTAGCTAACAGTGAAAGTTCTCAACTGCAAAGTCATTTTCAAATCCACTTTGCCTCCTCCCTGAGAATGTCA
>NW_010973034.1:824655-932155 GCF_000737465.1 Haliaeetus leucocephalus | reverse complement strand
TCTCTGAAACAGAGATTTACAGTTAGGAATATCTTTCCTGAATTTTATAGTGCCTCAAAATAAGTCTGAAACTAAAACTCTAAATGCACGCATATTCTAAATGACAATATTTTGCAGTGTGAGAAACTGATAAACTAAGTGGTTGTGCAACAAAAAGCCACTGGAGATGTTCCTGCCAAAAAGCCAGTGGGTATTTTCGCCGTAAGTATATTGGACTTGGTCTTGCAATTACATCTGCACAGACAGGCCACAGGTGCAAGGGACATTGGACAGAACATTGTGCAGTTTTGAAGAAGTGATTTTGCATGAAAATACTGGATTGTAGGAGCTTTTTCTTTTCCTTTTTTTTTAAGAAACCAAACAAAATATAACAACTGTACAAAAGAGAAGTATGAAACAGTCTCCTTGGACGTAGTCCAAAGGTGCAAATAAAATGTGTTGCCTGTGCTAATTGTACATATATTAACAGAAAGAGTTGGAAAGACAAAATACATTTAGAACATTTGTCCTTAACATTTTTTAAATTTAAAATTCTAAAGTAAAATTTCTCATATTATTTCAAGAAACATATTTAAGAAAATGAGCTAGCTTTCAGAGATATCATGTTTAATTGTTTCTGCAACAACTCTAGTGTGCATTCATTTTCCTTTATTAAACAGCAGGAGTCAAAGTTAATGCCATCCCCAGGCAAAGTAAACTTTCACACCTTCAGTTTTGTAAAACACTAATTTAATAAAAATATGAACTCCTCATATCCGAGTACAAGCCACTTCTCAAGCCTGTTATGCCTTCTGCTCTCCTTGGATTTCATACTGCTTTAAAGGTACTTCAGAGAAGTGAATTCAGAGATTTAGAAATGCCACTGGCTTTCCTGAGAAAGGGAATGTTCTTTGAGAAACTGGTATTTTTAAGAGTCTGGAGTACTAGTGAGCATCAAAGCAGTTCACTCCAGGTTGGGAATGAGCATTAATATGTATTTCCTACAAAACTCACAAAAAACTTGCAGGGATGTCTAGTAATGGAGGGAGAAGTAAGAAAGGTTGAGATCCCCAAATGCCTTCAACACAATAGGAAAACATCAAGCCATAGCTAGTGGTATGTAATAAAGTAATAAACGAAAAGAAAAATGATTTCATGCCACGATGTGTCCTCTCTATTAACAGCAGTACCAAGAGGCAGGTCTTCAGGTTAGCGACTGTGACA
Source organism: Haliaeetus leucocephalus (assembly GCF_000737465.1). Taxonomy (NCBI): domain Eukaryota; kingdom Metazoa; phylum Chordata; class Aves; order Accipitriformes; family Accipitridae; genus Haliaeetus; species Haliaeetus leucocephalus. The sequence continues at coordinate 930,952 of NW_010973034.1, read as the reverse complement.
ACTGCAAGGTAGCTGGATACCGCATCTTTTCAGAGGGTGAGGCAAATCATTTTGGGTATAGATGCAACCCTGCCTGTCCCAACAGCTTCCCTAGATCTGCTTCTCTTTGCTGCTCTCCTCTGCATCGCAGCCCGTGCAGCCCCACGTTTTCTGCTAGCCCAATATGGCACAGCCAGCAGTTGCTGCTTTTCGCTCCTTTCCAAGTGGGCACTATCCCGAGAAGCACGGATAGCGCTGAAGACAGTTTCCACGTCCTCAGCGTTGGCTCCCAGGGATGATGAGCAGTCAGTGTGGAAAATTCTTCACAGACCTTTGCAAGCAGAGCGTTTCAGTAGAGCTGCGAGTATGATGGGAACAGAGAAACTTTTGAATGTTCTGCCCACCACAAGACAGCTGGCACACAATTATCATTCCTCCTATTCTACAGATGGAAAAAATGAAGCTCAGAGAATTGCCTAAACTCTTACAAGAATTGTGTGACAGAGGTCTGAACACAATCCAGATCTCCCAACCCTACTCTTTAAGTAACTATTTGGAGAATACAAACAACAAGACAAGTAGGGAGGTCTAATTGGATTTCGCTGTCAATAACTCTGAGAGCCACCCACCAATAGGCAGACTGGATAAAATGTTTATGGAACAAAAAAGATCCAATGGTACAGTGAAAGAATAGGGCTTATATAATCTATTCTACCTTTTTTTTTTCTGTAGAAATTCTGAAACTCGGTATGGAAAGGAAAGAAAGGGGTAACTCTGATCACACTATGCCACTGGGGAAGGACAGGCAGAAAACTCACAAGAGTTAATGCAGTCACATTTGACTTAAAACTTTTTGATATTGAGATATTCAGGCAAGCAGCATAGGAATAATGAGATAAGAGAACGCAAGGGTGTGAGTGCTATGGAAATATACATGTTAGTATGCAGTATGAAAGAGCACCCTCTGTTGTTTTTGGTTAACAGAAGCAAGTCTCCCGATACCTCAAAATAATATTTCAGTTCCAGAAAAGATTGAGATAAATCATCACTATCAACATACAGATATCTGCAAACACTTCCCAGGGAGTTCAGGCACCGCAGTTTGTTTCGGAAGGAGGGTTATACATGCTGAGAGTTACTGGATTATGGAAGGAAGAATATGCTGTGCCCTAGCAAACTCTAGTTGCCTAGACTAGAAGCTTTTTTATAATAAAAAATTAATTTGTGTATGCAAAATTACAAAAAAAATAATCTTATGAAGATCCAAAACTGATATGCTGGGTGATTTTTATTTATGATTTTTATAAGGCATTAAGAGTTTTAGTTAAGGGCACACATCATCATTAAATACAGGAGTCACCAATACTAATTAAATCAAAGTACAAAATGTCTGATGACAGATTAGACATTCCAATCAGTTAAAAAGATGTGAGATGTGGCTGCATTCTAATGGAAGATGTTAAATATATCAATGACAACAGCGGAACTCTTAAGAACATGCAATTTCTGCAACTGGGAATGTATTTTCCTTATTTAGAGCTAAAAATCTCCTATAAATTGCAAGTTTTCATTAATTTATTTCCTGCAACTAGAAATTACTGATTATCTTAAGGACCTAGAAATTATAGAGATGGATGACGATCCACATGATTCAACTCCAATGATACACCAATGGTGATGTAACAGAATGAAAATAAATTGTGGTGTTATGGTGGATAAAGCTAGATGCATCAGGTGCCTTCAGCAGGCTCCGGTCAAAGTAAAGAGGTTGAATATGAAGAGATTTTAAACATGTGCTTTCCCATTAGGGTCCATACCTTAGCGCCTTTCATAATTACACCATTAGTTAAGAGACCAAATCGAGAACCTTAGAAATAGCTAATAAAGTTTAGATAGATTATAAGAAATATTATATTGCAAAGGTGTAAACAACGGTTTGTAACAAAGTATGCATTTTGTTTGAGAATAGTTCTCACTGAAGAAACGTGTTATTGAGAGATTCCAGGAAAATTAGTCTCAATTTGATTAAGTATTGACCTGGTGAAAAATCCTCCATGATATATTTTACACACTTCCCATGAAAAATTGTGAAATTTGGAAATACGGAAAACCACATTGCATATGTATTCAGAACTATGCAGCTTAACAGTCAACACTTTCATGATTAAGCTTTGCTTTACATAATGTACGGGGAATGAGAGAAAAGTAGTATTTCAAAGAAAAAGGGTTCCTTCCTGCAGATTTCAAAGATGCTGAAGCAAAGAGTTCCTCTAACGCATCTCCTGTCTGTCGAATAAGATTTTTTCACTGGAGGTAGTATGAATATGTCAATTACAGGATCATTTAACAGTCCTACCTTGAAAGAAACTGCTTGCCACAAGACCTGACAATGTACAATCTCTTTTTTTCTGCTTGCACAGATTTCTGAATATTGAGGACCAATCTTGAAAGGGACACCCAAGAGTTACTGTAATACTAATAATGGGTTTTCCTTTTACTAGTTTACTTTTTCCAGCCAAACATTTCTAGAAAATTCTGTCTCAAAACAGTATTAAAGATATGTTTTGCACAGTAAATACTAAAAAACAAAAATAAAAATCAGGAAATGGCAATATCTGAATTGTGGCAGCAACCTTAACATGGCCCCCATGGGGCAATATATTGTAATGATCAATTACAACAGTGTGTATTGCAAGTTCCTGCAAAAGTTCCCAAACAAGAGTGGGAAATACAACATGTTTTCTGTACTACTATTCATAAAACAAATTTAAAATGATTCTATGCGTGCTAGAAAAGGGTCCATCAAAGTACCGCATCTAAGAACTAAAATGACTGGTTAGTGCTTAAACAGGAACTCCCATTTCTACCTTTTTATCCACCATGTTATAACTAACATCCAATGTTACTAAAACTGCAAGAGACAAGAAGAAAACATATTCTCCCCCCCCCCTTTTTTCTCATAGTTTTTTTCTGTGTTTTTGACATCATTCTGTGGTCTGACTCCCTTCATAAATATTCAGGTTCCAATGTAACAGGTATGTAGGCAAATGCATAACTTTATACATAAAACTATATGCAGAGAAATCACGCAGCATTCGAGTGTTTGCATGATCAGATTCCTTCTATAGCTTCACTGGGATTTTGAAGAGATGGGAAAAAAACATATTCATTAGAAAACATGACTACAGAGCCACTAAAATTGGCGAGCACAGTGTGCTGTGTTTTCTATAAGTATCTAAACATTTTTTGTAAATTGACTATAGTCCAAGCTGGCAGTCTCCCTTTAACGAAAACAAGAGTGAAAATTACATTAGCCACTTAAGTTTGCAGCTTCATTAACTTCATAGCTACCTTAGCTACCTGTCCTCTTCCCCAAATTACACCTAAGAAACACAGCACTGCATATCCATGTAGTTAAATTAGCTTCAGAATCAGCTATTGCATCTTCCAAAATGCCCTAAAGGAATATTGTTCTAGCTGGAAAAAATGCCTGCATACTGCATGTTCTCAATCCCTCTGCAGAAATAATCCCATTTTTTATCATCAGGAACATAAATTACAAAGTTATGAGATATGAATTCCTTTTAATTATTTGCCTGTTTTTTTGTCTGGCACTTCACTAGCTTGCTCCTCTCTAACTATGCTGCAGGAGGGATAAAAATCACCTATTTCACCCAGGCAGAATTGCAGGAAGCAATTCTGTATGTAAAAGCTTCATATGCTATGTTACTACTGCTAGATTAGGTACTGGCTTGAAAATCGGTGTAAACATGACATACTTCTTTTCTGCCTACAGCAAACAATTATTCCAGCTGTGGCGCAGCCTCAGAGGCTGCAAGTTCACTAAACTGAGCAAGGGCACCAGCTCAGGCTCTGGCACACGGCTGTACTCCCTGCCTGACGTCCAACCCACGCTCTCCCAACAGGGCACAGGCGTCCGTAGCAGGATCTCAGGCCATTCCCAGCGGAGAAGGCAGCCTTCCCTTTGTTTTGGAGAAGAGCAGAGAGAGGAGAAAGTTTACTCGCATGCATGAGAGTCACAGCATGTCATTTTGCCCTCAGGGTCGGAGAATGGGGTCTGGCTATGTTTAGTTTAAGAGTATGGGAAATGTCAAAGTACACTGTGCTCGGGGAAAGCTGAGGGCGAGACACACGCGGGGAGACCGCCTTGGAACACAGAGACCCGTCCTGCCCCGTCCACGCAGCCGTGTGAAGAAAAGCGTGGAGCTGTGTTAGGTGATATACCCAAGCGCGAGATATCTCAGGTGAGATTTCTCCCTCTGCCCCTGCAGCCATAGACATTCTCACCTGCAAGCAGAGGAAAGCAGAGAGCCCAGCCTGCTGCAGACTCCTATCAGCCTTTGACAGACAGCACAGGCTTACCCTGAAATTGTACTTTTGAGACAGCAGTCAGAAAAACAGAGGCTAAACTGCAGTTGACCGAAGAGCGGGCTACTCTTGGCCTCAGTGTTTTCTCAGGCATACAGAAGACTGGAACATCCTGTTCCTCCGTACATAAAAGGTCATGGTTTTAAGTCGGTGTATTGTTAAAATTTGGAGTTCTGTAACAGTGAGTGCCAGCTCACGGTAACACTGACATGAGCGTAGCAAGCATAATGTATTGGGCCATGTGGAAAAGATGGGTAGCTCCCCCCGAGAAGTGAAAACAGACAAAAAACTTAGAGTGGAGAAATATTTAAATACTGTGCTCCCACTCTGAGAGCTGCCAATATTTGCTACTTAAAATTTAAACACTTTCCTTGCATCCCTTCAGGAAAGCTTCTGCATTTTCTGCCGTGTGAAACATTCATGCATCTAAGTCATCAATTAAAACTTTCAATAATGCATTTATTATGTGGCTTTATGCTACTGGCTTGCAATAAAAAAGTAAATTGAAAAGGAAACATGAGATAGGGGAGAAGATATTAAATGCAGCATATGTTGTTCTTAGGTCTATGTAGAAGTTTAATACAATATTAATCTACACTGCAACTTTAACTGTATCAAGAAATATAAATTTTGTTAAATAACTAACACACTAGTAACTACACTTGAAATGTATAATTTTTTTGTGCACTTCTTAAAGACACTGCAATTGCAGTTCTTCTGAATGTGAACTTTAGCTCAGTATGAACTGTAACTTTACTGGATTTGCTACACAACTGTTTTATTAACTCCCTGCTTGGCAACCTTATATTATATTTCATACCACTAAGAATAGGAGAGAATATCTGTTTTTTTCAGTTTTATATAACCGACTTCTTTTACTGGTAAATCTAACTTTTTTTTTTTTTTTTTAAGAGAATGTTCTTCCAGAGCCACTCTGACATTTACAGATATCTGTATTTATTTTAGCACAGCTATGCCCACTTCTTACCAGGTGCAATTCAATGAAGTCAACAAAGCTAACAAACCACGGACAACGCTGACCCACTGCAGAACTAGTCATGCGAAGAGGGTATTTGTGAGCAGGTTGACACTAGCAACTAGTGCAGCCCAGCGGCAGGGGCTTGTAGAGCAAAAACGTTGATGCTGAGGATCCGGCATCCACCACGCTACATGAATTTGGGTGAAGTGTACCTTCTGGCTCGGTTTTATATGCAAGAAAACCAGTTTGCCTACCTTTAGACTGCTCTGGGATGATAGTGGAAGCACGGTGAGGACAACTGGGAGATGTGCTCCAGACACACACTACTGAAACAAGCTACACCACCAATTAGATGCACTTATCAGCTCTGCCTCTCGAGATACAACTCAGGTCCCAAAGAGCTAACGTCCTACGCAGATTTTCACAAACTGATGAGAACCATCAGAAGAAAGGAAAACGATGAAGGTGATTGCTCGACCTCACTAGCAAGGTCATGGATGCTGTTTGCCTTTGGATGCCCAGTGCTTTGCAGTGAAGAAGAAAGGAAACAAACAGCAAAGTAAAAATCACCCCAAACTGGATAATGTGGAAAACCAGGAGAGGAAAATGGGAGGGCACAAAGTAACCACAAAAGATGGAGGCAAGGAGTAACAGACAGCGAACACCTGGGGAATTAAAAAAGGAGAGAAATAAACAAGAGAAACACTGCAGAACATGAAGATCTGGGCATAAGAAAAAACAAACGTTTTTCTGACCTTCATGTGTTGATTCATAACTGATTTTTCTTGTTGTTTTTAAAGAAACACCCAGCTCAGGACAGTCTGGATTTGATTCTATTTAAAACTATGAAGAAAACAATTCCAAATGATTTTAAAAGGACTTGTGAACACATTACACCTCTTAAAAACAGACCCAACATACCAAAATCAGCATTCACAAACACAGAACGCCCCTGAATCAACAGTGACTTTGATAAAATATTAGCTTTACCTGTGTGCCACAGGTCAAAGCCTCTAAAAACCAAGGTAATATTTTACTACACAATAAAAGAATAGGGTGAATAAGTGTACTGAAACTTGCAAATGGTAGCTGTGATATATGCTTTGGCACTGAGTACAGTCAGCAGGTCAACAGTAAAGCAGTAATAATTATTTATGCACAATGGCATTGCAGCAGAATGCTGACAGGTCATTGCACGTCTGTTTTCAACCTCACAGAAGACAATGGTCAGCTAAATGCAGCAACTCGAGGCTTTCGTTTCAAAAAATTAACTAAACTTACACTTTTTACAGAAATCCCACCCTGCTGCCATTGTTTGATTGCCATGCAATCAACAGACAGAATAAACCCAAATAATTTACTCTTTTCTGTTACTCCACGAAATCGCAATCATGTTGTCAATGTTTCAGCACTTAAGACAATCATTCCAACTTACAGAACTGACAAATAAAGTTGGAGCTAAATTTTAAGGTAAAAAACTGAAATAACTCCTGTCTGAATTAATTTTACAAGCCAACATTTATTACAAAATTAAAGTAGGCAGAGAAAGGTTTTTGCTAACGGTACTTAAACTTCGCCATACCTTATTTAAAAAGATTTGCATTTTTCCTCTCCACTGTTCTGAACTGAGTTAGGCAGCAGAAAGATATATATATATATATAATAATTAAATAGTCATGAAAAGGTGGATTATCACATGCTTTGAATTTCTGATTAATCATATATAAAAATATCAAAGAACACTTTACATGCAAGAAAACTTACAACTGGCAAATAGAGACACAACATGACATGAAAAGATTCCAGGAAAAGTCCTTTTAATGTAGGTATGCTTCATTTGGAGACCTTTAACTGCTGTTGAGTTAACTGTAAACTGCTGGAAGATAACTCTACTTGCTTGGGAACTGGTGTTCTGAGATGGAGACTGAGCTTTGAGGAAATGAGGTTGGGAGGAACTCATTTAGAAAAGCTCTGTTCCTGACTCAGTTCAGGTATGTCAGCACCACTGAGGCACCACACGACTCACAGATCTGGTGAACCACTTTCAACATTACCCTGCGGCTTCAGTCTGGGGGAGAAGGACATGGCATACTAGAATCACAAGTAAAACATGAGGTATATTTATGAAAAATAATCAACGAATAAAACAATACAAAAATGCAAGAAAAATAACTCCTCTGAATTTCACTACAGACAACATCTTACAATATCATACTGATAAAAATAGATTTGTTGACAAAGTCATGTTTTAACATCATTACAAACTGACAGAGGATAATGACTATGTTAACAGAACCAAAGATGGAAAATCCTGAACTGGCCATAGATGTAAATACCGAAGAGAACACACAAATAATACAAAGAACCTACAGGGCTTTCAGATTCAGGTCTCTATACAGAAAAATATAAAAAAAAGAGATTAGGATCATAAAAACGACACTGAATAAAACAGGGAAAATAGTTCAAAGACCATACACGTAACGAGAGAAACAAATTTAAAAGGCAATAAGCGACCTTGAGATTATATCAGTTCCTAAACTTACATTAATTTTACAGAATAATAGAGTAGGTTTGCAGAATAACTAGGATAGAAGTGAGGGAAAAAAAGCTTGGGAAATCACAGGTAATAGACCTCTTTTATATTCAGTTCTGCAGTCTTCCCTATCACTTTCAATATCAAGATACTGAAATAAGAAATGATTAAAAGAAAACACACACAAAAAATTAAATGCTGAATCACCAGTAAATTGTTAGCTTAGGTGAGAGGCAGCCATGCAGGAATGCTTGAAACCTCTAAGTACATGGTAAGAAAGAGAAATATTGGAATGATAGGGAAATATAACTAGGAATAGTCAGGTTGAATCAAAAAAAGGAAAAATGCATGCTGCATATCAGGAGAATCTTCCTGACAGTGAAATTGTGGAATAATTTCTCAACAAACTAGAAGAAACACTCAGTGGCATAATGAAGGGAACAATGCTGAACTAGCAGGGGGGCAGACCAAAAGATCTAAAAAGTATTTTCTCCATCTAATTCTAACGGACTATTAAAGGAGACAATCAATAGTCAGGGAGGTAAGTTATTTTGATAAGCTCCATGGTTTTCGTTCTTTCAGAGGAAAGACCATGGTTGAAGTTGGGAGAAGAAAAAAAGAGGAAACACCAAGCTGTGTGCTTTCTTACAGTTACTGTTTCCCATTGTGGATGTTACCATTATCTTTACATATGAAGAGAGATTGAAATAATCTAGAGAGGTCCCCCACACTACAACACTGAGATAAAGACGAACTTAAAAGAAACACCACATGGTCTGGCATCAAATTAAATGGGGAAGAAGAGAGTCATGTTTCCTGGGGGAAAGAGACTGAATATTATGAGGTTAGTCACACTATTAGTGGGGCCAATAATGTCACTTAGAAGAAAAATAAGTGTGATATATAACTAAATTTTTCACATCGTTTCAGTTTGGCAGAGAGACATACTGCTGTACTGAAGTTAAAGAGCAACAGCACAATTCTATCAGGTAAAAGCAGTGAAGAAGGAATCTAGCCATTTGGGCAGCTTTTTTCAACAATTCAGCAAAAAAGCTGAATGATAGGTGAAATTAGAGCCTAAATTGTGACTCTCATACTTAAAGAATACAAGCAAACCCTATATTTGATACTTATTTTAAAGTATAATATAATGCCAGAATATACTTATATTTGAATATTGTATTCACATTATATTCCACACGTTTTTACCCACAGTCAGAGCACTAACAATTTAGACTGAATGGCTCAGAAAACAGCAGGTTTTCTTTATTACAGATGCTCTTAGTGCAGTTAATATAATCAGCTGCTTCAGGAACAGTGTTAAGATGCATGAGCTACTGGTAGGTAGTTTAGAAATAGACTGGTTAAAAATATTGCCTACCAAAAGGTAAAGGAAAACAAGCATGGTCAAATGGCTTATGCACAGAACTATAAAAACCAAACTCTTAAATTGTAAACCAGCTGTGCTATTGAATTAGCATCTGTATTTCAGTCAAGTCACAAGCCTGTTGTGTCTCAATATCTGTAACGGTGAAAGAAGAATAAATAATATTTATCTTTTTACTTTATGAAGCTTTGGCTGGAAACCCTTTGGGGCAGCTAATGGGTCTCTCATCCTACTCTTCTAAAGACTGAGCAAGTGACAGCACAAAAAAATATTGCTATTTAGGATGCTGGAAGAGGAAAAATATTTGGGCAATACATTAAATTAAGTTCTAGATACATGTCTAGCATCTACCTTACGGATCAAGCGTCCAGCACTAGCACATTGTATTGTACTCAATACCAATCATTTCTATTGGTTTTGTTCCATGTTACCAGTCCAGAAATTAATGAAAGAACACATTCACTTCCTGAACTCTTCTAAATGCTTTGTAATGGTTAAGTAAGTACTTTGTAGACTAATAAAGAACAGTAATTTCAGGACACTGATTATTAAATGAGCAGACAAGCTCAGGAAAGTAATTTCTCAACAACCAGCAATGAGATGAGTTTGGGGGACAGGAAGAGCAATACAGTTTTCAATGGATCTGGAGAAGGGGGGGGGGGGGGCGGGAAAAAAAAAAAAAAAAGGAAAATTTCCTATGTGAACTGTGAAGCTGTTTCACCAAGGCCTCCCAAAGCACCTCAGCCAGGATGAATTTTGCTGTATGTTTGCACGCACTGCAGATCCAGCACCCTTTGAATAGTGACATATATCACTGCTACACAGACACCTTAGGCCTCCTTGTCCTCCCCCGTGATGGCAGGAAAGATCCCTCTCCTAGTTCCTTCAACAGCAGTTTTGGGAAAGCATAGGAGAAGGGCTGGTTTGGGGACTACAGTCCTAGTTTTCTTTTGAAGAATCAGAGTTGCAGCATGCAACCTCTCTACTTCGTGCACAGATTAGTACAAATTCCACTGTAATGGGCAAGCGCCTCTGGGCAACACCTGTACTATTCAAACAATTACTTGCTAGCCTGAACTTGGCATCAAAACCAGCCCTCCTATCACAGGCACAACATTTTACAAAAGTCTGCAGCTTGCTTTTCTTCATGCTTCGCAGACTTCACATTCTGGCATGTTTCTGAAGCAAGCCAAAGACAATGCATATTGGAGTATGCCTTGATGTTTGGATGGAAAGGTTCACCTTCTAACTGATAACAGATGGAGACACAATGCATAACCCACTGCATGATTCATTTAAAGACTCTCTCTCACTAGGCAACTTAGCATTTCAATAATCAAACTACACTCTCAGAGAGCTGGGGAGGGTATAAAGGGTTGGCTCCTTCCTAGATAACAGTGCCAGACTCTGCGAAGAAGGTCAGCAATGAAAGTGGCTTTGGAAAGAATACCAGTAAGTTAATTAACTGATTCAGATAAAACTCTGAGCTCATCTTAGAGATGAACTTAGGCTGCCAAGTGTCAAGTAAGGAAAATGCTTTCATATGTTTTCTGTGTGTAGCTACCATTCCCAAAAACCTCCAGGAACTCACAAGATCTATCACTGTTTTGACGGAATGCTTGGATGAAGAGTACAGAAGACATCAGCTATCAAGCCACACACAAAGTTTGACAAATGATGTCACATACATGCACAACACTTACCTAGCAGCTGCAGACACATATACACCACTGATACTGGGTTCAAGCCCTTGTCAATAACTGAAGGTAGCAAAGCCTGTCTTTTGGCAGGCAGGAGCTGATCAAAGTTCCTATGAGCACTCTCATCTGAAATGCTGTTAGAGATTATTTCTTTGCTCATAAGGAATTCAAGCTGAGAGGAAAAGGAGTGCAGTAGATAGTCCACACACACACAGACCGACAAATATTCCTTTTGTTAGTACACATGCTAACGTTAGTATCCTCAATTTTGTGAATATTCCCACTGATGTGGCAGTGCTGAAGTGTGGTAATCTGTATGAGCAGGACCCTACTGCAACTCTTCAGATACTTCATGTGGGTTAGAAATATTCAGAAGTTAAGTCAAAACCAAAGAAATAGCTGAGGATTGGAACAGTGGAGGCAAACATGGTAATCTCAATGGGTTGGAATATTTGTTGAGTTCAGGTCTAGGACACAATGAAGACTTGTGTTTTTTCTCTGGAAAACTTCTTCCCCTGAATTATGATGGCAACTTGTCTAAAGAGTCTAAACAAAGCAACAAGGCCACTTCTCTTGTGAAAGGCTCTCATGAGAAGTGTCCTTCAAAAGGGACGTAGAAGAGAGGTGATTAGGGGTAAAAAGTGGATTTACATAGTGTAACAATGGATAATGAACATTATACTACGTCAAATAAATGGGGTAAGGTGCCTTTGAAGGCTGTGCCTTTTTCCCATCAAATCTCTTGATGAAGCATATGTGTGGCAGCCATTGCTGGGGAGGAACAAAGCTGGTGACTTTTGTTGTACTTCAGCTTTTCTGAAGCAATTTACCTGGAGAGACAATAACATTCTCTACTTCAGCTGAAGGCAGTTGAGTTCTTGCTTTTCAAGCAAGTATCTGTAGGTACCCTTTCATTTATATCAGAAACAAGCCTTCATAATCGTTGGTCCTCAAAGCCTGACTATGGCATCCACTTCCTTGGGAATGTCATTATGTTGTACGCATGATCACCCAGCAACCACTCATCTGACAGTGGTGAAAATGGTAACCCTTGCCATTTCTACAACCATCTTTGCTATCAACTGTCCTTCTTCATTTCCTAGAGCTTCTCCTTGATGCCACAAAAAAAAATCCAATAGCAAAAGTGCCACTTAGTCCAGATTAAAAAGAGGAATTTGGCAATTTGGCATAGAAACTGCCTTAAAAAGGAAAGGAGTACAACCTTTTTTGAAAGTATGTCCAGCTCTGTATAGTTTTTGCAGTTGAGATATTGCCAAGTGTTTTCTCCCCTTCCCTTCTCTTTGCTTCTATCCAACCTTCAACCTGATGCTCAGTTAGAAAACTGATGTTGGCACTTGTGAAAAATCATAATGACAGAACATAAATTCTAATACACACCTATAGATACATTTGTATTACACACACAGAAAAATGATGTGGCTGGATATATTCACCCAACTGTATTGTCTCTTATTTTTTTACGAAACGTATAAAATCTCAGTTATGAATTTGAGCTTTACAGGCCTACATCTTCACAAAAATAGACATGTTTCAAATTCTACTAATAAACTTTAAGGAAAATCCCTGTAACTACATTATTATTGTGTCCAAGATAAACCTTAATGTGCAGTTAAGAAGTGACATAAGATAAAAACTGTTACACTTGCTGCTTGTCTCGTCAGAAATCCCACCATCTTTATCTCTTAAAAAAAGATATATTTTTAACGTAAAAAGACACATATCTCTTTAATAAAGCAAAGATGTTATTAAAAGTAAGACCATGTCAGCAAAGCTTATCGCTATGTGATATAAACCTTAAATGCAGTAGTAACTATTTCAGAAAGAATACAAAAGCCACATCAAAATGATACAAGACTAAGACTCACAAATGTAAGGAAATTATTTCCAAATGGCCACAGAATATGGAATTATCTTTTTCTACAACTCACCGCATTTTACCTAGGTAATGCAGCTCACATGGCAAAGTACAGTTCTAAAATAATTCATTGTTCAGAGACCCTTATCAGCTGCAAAGCCAAAGCTGGAGCAGGGCCATATCAGCTGCAGAGCCAACACATAACAGAGTGAAGAGTGGAAAGGACAGATTGCAGTGTCTCCCCATTCTACTGCTGCTATTGCAAAATACCAACCTCTGAATTTCCATCCTGTTTGTTACGTGAATGCCAGTTTATTATTCAAATGGAACTATGGCATATTAGTATGAAAAAGAGCGATACAGAAAACAAATTTAAGAGATTCTGCTACAGCCTTTTTATCCTTTTAGGAAGGTTCATTTTTGAACAGTTCAAGGTTCATCCTGCACAGTAAAATTTCTAATATTATACAAAGATAGGAGAGCACGAATAGTCTCAGTACCATTTGTTTAAAAAAAATAAAATAAAAAAATCCCAGGAGGACACAGCATAAATCCTTAACTTTCATTTAGAGCCTGAACAAAACAAGCATGCACACCGAACAAGAAAGCGGATGGCCCGAAACCCCAATTCCCACCTCAATGTCAATCAAAACTCAGCATCTGTAATGTATGTTTTGATTTTTTTTTAAATGAGGAAGGAATGATGCAAATGGTAACATCTAGACTTGTCATCTGTACACCAAAGCTCTCATTCAGCTGAACATATGCTGAAATTTAAGCATATTGAAACAAAGCCCAAGTCTCAGCCAAACTGAATTCAAAGTGGCTGGGATATTAAGGCCACACTTCTGCAAGACATACAAGCGTATTATAAAATTGAGGCATGATCTTAATTTTCCCTTAGTACAAAAATCTGTGTTAAAGCATCACCTTCGTAATAACAGATGCTATAACGCTGGTTTTCATCATTAGATCTCAAAAGGCTTCTACAAGGAAGAATGATAGTTGTCCCTCTGTAACAAGGAGGTACCGTGGTCTGCCCCCAAATCACCCCGTGGGCCATCGGGAGAGGCACGAACAGAACCCACGTCTTCTGAATGTTGGTCAGACCACGCTGCAGTGGCTTGGGGTGCACTTTGACATACACGTAGCTGCTCTCCTAAACGGAGGTCTAAGTCCTGAAATCCACGTTAGAAGCGTAAAGCTAATGCTGTCAAGGAATGCTGCACGGAGACATTTTGGGTTTAGAAAATTGTTTTCAAACAGTAAACACAGGGGCGTTATAATGTACCTTTGTGGGGCAGAACAAGCCGCCGAGTGCCCCGAGCAAGGACCACCCCACGCGTCCCATGAAACGGCAAACCCGACTCTCAGCGAACTCTGCAGCAGTTCAGCAAGGCAGGATGAGGCCACGCTTACAGAAATACGTGAAGATCCACAGCCACGGCAGATGAGACTCCGCAGAGCACAGCAGCTGCTTTCTCAGGAATGTAACGTGAACTTTCACACAAACACAGCTCTCTTTACTTTAGGTAGGTGCAAGATGCGGCTCAACTAAGTAATAAGATTTTAAAGTGCAATCTGACAATAACAACTTATTTAGATAGTGCCTGTATGCAAGAGCCTTTCCTTTTTGTTAAACACTACACAGTTTTCTTATTAGCTTTGAGAAACACATCCTACTAGACTGAAAATACAAACTGCACCTGGTATGCCCCAATCCATCTGCCTAATATGCCTATATATATTTTCAGATATGTACATAAAAATGGCTTTCCTGTAAAAGAGATGCTTATTATCTGCTGCTCTTTTTTGAAGTTTGTGAGATTTCACAGTGTAATCTTCAGGAAGTAATGTATTTTCATTTAGATACCTTAATATGGGTTTGGTGTCTAGGTTTACCACACGCATCTGAAAATGCTGATCTAATTGCACATGACAGAGCATAAACCTTTGCCTAAAAAAACCAGACTAGGTATATTCTTTATTTATTTCAGGCATTTAAATTGAAATTCAAGTTGCATATAATAAAAAGCACATATCTGCATGATTGGCAAAACCCCTCAGTATTTATTTATAACTAATTAGCTTTAAAAGTAGAATTTTGAAAAATAAAACCACTGAAAAATCACTAAATCGCTTTAGATGTTCAGTGTGTCTGAGACACACTTTTAAGAGCTCTCTCCAAAAGGCAGCAGCTACAACCACACTACAAGAAGTGGAACCCTTGAAAACACTGGCAACCTCCTGACGAGAGCAGCGCTATTAATTCACATTAAAGCGATGCTTCTCCTCTCCTTCCCAGGGCTGGCTGGGATGCAGCCTTCCTTCCCCAGCACCGCTGCCAACCAGGACTGCCCCCTGCTGACCACCTTCCTTGCTAGGTCCCCAGCTGCAGAAGTAATTAATTAATTAGCACAGGGGGTGGCAGATGGAATAGATGCGCTGCAAATAACCAGTTGGAAAACAAGGTATAACGTTCCTGCTCAAAGAACAAAACTTTCATAACATGTTTTAAAGAAGAAGGAAAATTAAGAATTTTGATCTGTTCTAATGCCTCACACCTGAATAATGGCTCTACAATTATTGAGCAATATTGCCAGTTTATCTGTAGCTGACTAAGATATGAACCTAATTTACCAAGGAAATGTATATACTGGGGGGGGGGGAGTAAAATCCCCTAACATTAAAATAAATTTATAATTATTAAAATAATCCATATATTAAAATATCCTATAAATGGATTCTCAAAAGATAAGAGGCATTACCTTGTTATTTTACCAAATTAATGTTAACCTGCATTAAAAAAAACCTGTTCTGCTTTGTAGAAATGGTAATAGTACATTTTAGCCTCATATTTAGAAATAATGCATACAAGAATTCACAAATAAAATTTAAAATATACATTACCAATATGATATAAATCACAGAGGTAAATCCAAATAAACATTATAAAAATAAATTATTGAAGCATATTCTGAAATATATACATGCTCTCTACCTTCAAGTTACTCTTTATTACTCACTCTCTGGTAACAGTACATTTCCCACAGGGATCGATTATGTAAATCTATACATATAAAAAAATGTATGAAGCCCAGTTGAAACAAAAGACCAGAATTCAGACTCAACTTTAATATATCTAAAAGTAAGTTATACCAACTACCATTTTCCCTCCTAACTTCCTTCAGTCTCTAATTATGTGACAACAGCAAAACCTATGAATATAATTTGTGAAACTGTCTACACTTTAAGACTCTTAATAGAACTGTAAATTGAAAGAGCAAACAAAAACTCTCCCGCAATGAGTCATACTTTGTGGTAATATTTTAGAAAGAAATATTACATGGTAACAGATATAGGTTCTGATATTCTCTTTGGAGCCAAATTCATCACAAACATCTGAATATTTAATATGCTGACAAACAGTTATGACAACATCCTTGTTCCTATCACACATACAATTTCTGAAGAGGGTGGTCTTAGCATTCAACTAAGAAAGTAAAAATAACAACACAGTATCTCACAGTCTGTGTTCTTACCAAAATTCTCTCTAGTTTTGCGACTGAGGAAATACACATCAATCACGTATTCCTGAAGTGTGTTTCCACCTTTCATGCATCTAGAACTTGATAAAAATGTTAATGTTGATCTGCACCGTGAATACACGCATTCACAAAGGCCCATCAAAAGTTAATATATCTGCTACTTGATTATTGTCTGCGTGCCGCAGTGTGTCAATTTTCAACTCTTTAACATCATTTGGGTACTTCTTTACAGCCTGAATATTATTTTTATATATGGGAAGGAAGCAGTGAATCACTGCCAGAGGCGATACAAAGAACAAAAAATGAGTTCTTTCACTCAGAAGATTTTTATCTCCTTCGTGTTGCATTCAGACGCAAGAACTTATTCAACAAGTTGCTATCAGTGTTTGTTACGCTGGAGGTAAGGTTGCCTAAAATATTAATCTGATGAGGAGTTAAAACCATAAGCTTATACACATAATGCAGGCACTAGGCTACTCTTCTTTTGTACCTCAAATAAAAAGCAACCTGTGTTTATCTTGAGAGATTTGAGAGATTTTCTTATCTGGAATTTCTACTGTGTACCTTGTGCGTTTTGATATACAAGCTGGTACAAAAATACTTCCCAGCATCAATTTGATCTCAAATGAAGTAACATTAGTACATACACCAACCGATGTTTTTAACCTCTCATCAGATTAATACAGTGTCATTTTAGGGAGGACCTCTGATCATTTCAATACACACTGTACAGCCTGAAGCGGATTATGTAAACAAAGGAAGAGATAGCGATGCACCGGCCACCCTAACGCACAGGGAATCTGCTGCGATTTCCCTTTTCACTGAAAAAGCAGTACGAATTACAAGTGAGAGATCTGACAAATTATTATCTCATTTTCCGCTGCCGAGAATTCGTTACGATCCCCGCGAAGCGACGTGCCTCAGCCTGCCGACTGACCGATGCGGCTGCGGCATCGGCGTTCCCCCACCGAGGCAGGTTCCATACTCCAGTTTCTGAGTTTACTTTCTTTTACGCCGCTCTTCCCTCCCTTTGATCCTGCCTGGTACGCGGCTGGCTCTGAGCTACCCTGGGTGGTCTCCTGTCAGATCCCAGCGATCAGTGTCTCTCTCCACCGGTTGCCTTCTGGGGGGACTCCTATCAGCTGTGCTCTTACACACATCTGACAACTTTATTAGCTGGCTCCAATAGCGCTTCAGAACATCTCCATGGCGCACACACCCTTCCTCAAACAATCCCACCTTTGTAGTTGACTTAGAACAAATAATTCTATGAACACTTCAGCTTTTATACTCAATAATAAGGTTGAAATGAAGAGAAATTTCACATTATGTGCAAGCCGGGGGTTGGTTTTCATGTTTGGGCTCAAAAAATCAATCCCGGATTGATTTTTGTGTATATATCGTTATTGTCAGAGGATTAATTGATGAATTTTTCATTTGATGAGTCAGGTGGAATGGGCTCCAAGGCACACAGTGAGGAGAATTTTAATTTACTCTGCTTCTTGGTGCTAAGCAGCAAAATTATCAATTGCGATACTTACTCTGTTAGATTTTCCCTGCTCGAAAACAATGTTTAGAGTATGTTTGAGTGCAAAGCTGAATTTCTAAGTGTATGCACATCCCACATTAAAACTTGCTTAAATTAGAAGTTTCTGAATGGTTTTTCATTTTGTTTTTTCTGAAAGCGCCCTTTAGTTTTAAATCTTCTTTGCAGATTTTCACACTTACTATCATTAAAACATATTTGGAATTCAGACTTTGGAAAAAAACAAGCCTAGATTAACACAAGAAATCTCAATTCAATAGAAGGTATAACCTCATAAGTTTCACTTACACTGTACCAGAATCTTTTTTACCATGGCTTTCAAATGAAAAAAACCCTCCACATTTTAATTTTCCCTTTTTGTTTCAAACTCCATAGTAGAAGTCGATCTTTTCATCTGTGATGCATTGGAGTGTCTTGGTATCAAACACCACAACCGATGAAATTCATAAAGCTCAGAAAAAAGCCCCTCTAGCTTATCTGCTGAACACAACAGGCCAGAACTTTTGTGTACAGGTACAAAACACAGTATCCATTTGTAAGCTGGTGCAAAGGTGTCACTACACATTAAACTCCCCCAGTCCTGTTTGGCTCCCTGTGAAATACTGTTTTTGAAGCAGCAGAAGGGCACTGCTTGCTCTGATTTCCAGATGAGCCTGCAAGGCTTTATTCAGTACCCTGGCACGTCTGGGGTATAGGAGGTGCAACTGCATTTTCCCGGGCCAGGAAAGGAGGCAAAAAGATGGCACGTGAAGTGCCCCCCTACTCCAGCATGGAACCTCTTGCAAAGTTTAGGCAGGTTTGCCTGAGGATTAGAAAGCAAATCCAGTGCAGCCCAGCCTGCAATCATAGCCAAACGCCAGCAAGATAAGGGTGTTCGATTACTGTGGGTGAAAGGATAAATAGAAGCAAGGATCATCTCATAGCTAAAACAAAGAGCACATAAATACACAGATCTTTCCCAAACTCTGCCACGAATTTTCCTGGATTGCATTCTTCCAGCACTCTTCTAAAGAATGATGCACATACCATAGAGACAGCAAATAGCACTACTTAATTGCTAATTAATACGGGCGTTTCGGCAACACTCAGGAAGCCCCACCAGAATCAACGCTGCTTTGTATGCAGTGCTGCAGAAACACACCAGAAGTCTTCTCTCCTAGAAAATCAACATCTGAATTTGTGCTGTGGGATCCACAGAGACAGTATCATTAAACGAGGCAAAATGAGAATGACCAAGGCAAACAAAGAAATGGAAGCAAGAGGCATAAAAGACAAATGAGATCATGCTCTAGAAGTACAACCAGACTTCACAGATCAAGCTAAGAACTGGTCTGCAAGCCAGTATGGAGGGAAAGCCATTAACTGGGATGACAAAAAGACCGAAGTACTTAGAGCCTTCTTTTATGGAAAACTGTCAACGCTTTTTCCACAGCATTTCACCTCTGCAACATGTTTAAATAACCACTCATCTCCCTCCAACCAAAATGTCCTACTGGCTCATCTCAGTCCTGCTGTTACTTCTCAGACATGTTGAATATGGAACTGATTCTAGCCTTGAATCTCTTTTTCTGAGTGCTCTTTTTGATCATTTTACTATCTGGCTTCTATTCCTCCACTGAAACTGTTCTCACTCAAGTTACTCAAACAACATATTGCCATGCCAAATCTCAGGCCTTGTCTGTACTTCTGCTGTGCATGACAGTTAAATCAAATGAGACACTACTCTTAACGGCTCTCCCTTCACTTCCCTAGCAGCCCCCTTCATGTTCCCTTTTTGGGCTGAAATCCTCTCTTCTGCAGTGCCTCACTATTCCATTAGGCCTACCTTCATCACCCTCTCCCATCACCATCCAGCCTCATTCACTCTCCCGTTATTACTACACTCAATGCTGATGACACCCACTTCTCTTTTTCCTTGACCTCAGCATCACACAGTACAGGTATTCACGAGTACTCGGTTAAAAACTCTGTGCATCTACCCAAGGTCCATGTTACAGCACCTAAATTGAATAACTCAAGTTCTTCCCAAAA
Source organism: Haliaeetus leucocephalus (assembly GCF_000737465.1). Lineage (NCBI taxonomy): Eukaryota > Metazoa > Chordata > Aves > Accipitriformes > Accipitridae > Haliaeetus > Haliaeetus leucocephalus. Next base: position 910,984 of record NW_010973034.1, on the reverse strand, counting down.
CCAAACGGAATTCCCAGAGCAAGTTTAAACCCAAACTTCGAAAGTTACACAGCGAAAATACTTCCTCTATGTCCTAATTCTTACTCCAATAACGTCTTGTCCAGATGCTAGCATTAAAGCCTAGCTTATGAAATAATGCCTACCTTAGTTTTGGCTTCATCCATAGACTGGTTTCAGCATTATCATGACCAGTTTATTTACATTAGTTAATGCACTCTTAAAAAACAAATGAAGACAAAGTTTTGGTCTGCAGCATCAGCCTCAGACTATCATAACAGTGTGTTTGCTCCTTTTATCCATCCTCTGAAAGACTTTGACTCTTTTTGCTTTGCCTACCTACAACCTCCTATTTTTGGCCATCCCATCAATCCAAAATACCATTTTTCTAGCTCTCTATCACCACAGAAATCAACCTCAGCCAACTTGCTCCTGCCTTTTAAGATTTCACTTAATTAACGGCTTCCCATCTTCTTCCGAGTTCTTTCTTCCATACTTCCCTACAATACCATCCTCAATTTGCTCAACTTGAAGCCTCCCACCACTGCACTATGACAGCCAGGTCATTTTGCCTTTTTCATGTAACTCCTCATTACAACAAACTTCTGTTATATGCCCACCTAAGTACGAAAATCACTTCAAGTAATGATATTATGCGATCAAATACTGCACGTATTAAGTAATCAGATCTATGTATGCAGCCAACACACGTTCTTCTGATCCTTTACATTATTTCACCCAAATTCACGTATGTATTGTCCTGTCTTTGTTTTAACTTAGCCTGTGTGTACTTTTAGTTTTTTATAGTTATTTGTAGGTTTTTTTATAGGGTTTTGGGTTGTTTTTGAGTTTTCATAGTTACTTTTCATTTTTTGGTAGTTATTACAACATGACTATAATAAATAGATAGTGCATATTAAAAAGACAGAGGGAATATACACAAACAAAATCTGGATGCATAAGACTGATTCCAAATATATTTAGTATGTGAAAGTTTTTACTCAGTGAGATGTGTGCTGATGGAGACTGAAAACCTCTCATCTTAACAACACCTACAGTCCGGAAAAGAGCTGCGCAAGACTTTTTATTGCTTTTTTTAGATCTGGAATGACCACACACAGGCATAATTAAGACAATTCAGTCTTCACAATCATTCAATCCTTTGTCTCTGTAATAAAACTGTTACCAAGAGTGGTATCTGGGGAAGCCCAGCACACTGTTCCCTTTATAGTCAACGAAGGGAGAAGTGAATCTCTGGAAGGTGATTCAGAGCACCTGATATTGGGTAGCTGCTCTGAAGTGCTTCTGAAAGAGCCTCACTCTTACCACAGGGAAGATTAGTCTCCACAACAGTGGCCAAAACTGATGCAACTTCTGGCCACCACGGTCCCAGCCTGCCTTCCCTATTCCTGGCCATGTTCTCCTGTCCCCTTCTTCGTGCTTGCTTTCACATCCATCACGCATGCACAAAGTCATCTGATGCAGTGCAAGCACCTGAGAGAGAGGAACGTACTGCCAGAGAAGGGGGGAGAAGAGAGCTGCAGTCTCTTCACCTCTGCCATCACAAGCTGCTAATTTAGTGCAAGCCGAAATGTGATCCTGTGGTTTCAGGTAAACCTTCCAAGGATAGGCTGGATACCCCTCGTAGCGTTCACTGGTGGTGCAGATTTCAGGGATCGTTCCTTTATTGTGCATGTTAAATATTAAGTGATGCATCCGCATTGATAACACCAGGAATACGACGAACAAAATCAATGGTGACTCAGTTCCTAAAACTAATAGCTATAAAATATTCATAAAAATCACTTCATAAATATTACAAGTATTTAAAAAGCAGTTTTTACCTCATGTAAGCATCTCTGGAATTTCATTTTCTACACCAGACATTTTGTAATTATTTTTCACTATTAAATGAATACTGAGAAGTATCCAAAAGTAGGACAAATATTACTGTACTACTTCTCACAAAAGAGAACTGAAGCACTTGAAAATACGCTTTGTCAAAAATGTCACTGAACTTTTATACATAATACAAATACTAGCAGTGAAGTTGCAACCTGATAAAACTGAGATTTTAAATGAAAGTACTACCCTGCTACTTATAATTCAAAAGAGAGTGACTTCATGAAGTTAAGCTGCTTGTTATATAAAATTGAATCAGACCAGCATGGGATTTCATGCGGAATTTTCTGGAGCCTAGCTGTATGACTTTAAAATCCACTAAAAATTTTAACTATGGAACTTAACTGATATTAATGACCTGATAAAATTTCAAGAGGCTGTTTGGGGTTCAGGCTTTCAGAGCTCTAATCCAAATCTGAGGCCAGACATTCGTCCCAGATGTCACCTCTGTCGAACAGGACACTTACTTGGAGACAAGTTTCTGTCTTTGCACCATTTTCAGCTGAGGGATACATTCGAGTTTTAACCTGGGCTGCTAATTTTGCTCCATGAGCACAACTCGCCATCAGTTTGAATTGGTCTAAAGGGATGGAAACCCTCAGGGTGGGAGGAGAGGGGAAAAGAAAGGAGAAGAGGTGCTTCTTAAAGAGATAATATCAAGGTAAAGAGAACTGACAACTGGGAGAAAAGTATTATTTAACAGCTGTAATTTAAATGTCAAATGCCATACACCATTTTTCAATGTACTCCCACAGAGAAGGCCCAGCTGCCCTCTTTAGACATATATGTGTCCTGTGACTGTGGATCTTCACTGTTTCTAAAGGCAAACCCTGAGACTTCTCCATCACTGACAGCAAATATGAAAATGCTGAAAGAAATGTTCTATTTTACAAACCAGCAGTGCATGGTTCAAGCTTCAGTGCCTTATCCTTCATTCTTCGAAAACTACACTTCATAAGAAGTGCCTAGATTCATAACTACACTTAATACAAAGATACAAAGAAAAGTAATTAATATAATTCATTACAATGTCTCAACAGAACCAAGAAATGAACATCATAAACAACAACTATGAGAAGATAAGAGGCTTGACATAAATAATCCCTAACCCTGGATAGCAGGACTCGAGATGTACTAACAATGTTCTCACCCATTTTAACTAAACAAAACAAAACAAAAAAAAAAGAAAAAAAAGAAGATATAACCTGACAGTAAACGCTGACACCTGAAAGAATGAAAACACCTTTATTTCCTTCACAACACTGCTACTTCTGAAGACAGTACGAGAGACTCCTCCTTTGTAACCCTGCTCATAGAAAATTCCTTCCCTCAGCCCCTGTCCGGCACCAGGACTGCATACACAATCCACCTCCTGAGATCAAGCCAGAGATCTCTCCCAGACCAGGTGAGGGCAAAACCATCAACTTGAGAGACAATAAAAGACAGAAAGCAGGTGAGGGGAAATACTAAAGTCAACAGACAATGAAAGACTGGGAAAAAAGCATTCAGATAAAATAAGCTTTAGAGAGGTTTGAAGAATATCAGATTTTAATGATAAAATTAGGAACTTTTTTGGGGGGGAAGGAAATGTAATCTTTTCAAAGTTTGTTACCTCAAATAGCTCAAATTTCTTAAATAAATATCATGATTCTTATTTTTTGTAAAATGATGCAATTTCTATTAAAAAAAAAGCATTTGGAACTGATGTTATTCCCATAAGTGCAAATGAAAAACACATTTCTCTTTCGTATTTGTTGATACTTGTCTTAAGCTATCCATTAGTAATTATGACATCATTGTATTATCAGTAAATAGTCTTGCAGTCACTGGGTTTTACTTAACAAACTCAGAGCCCTTCAGAAGAAGAACACAATTTCTAATCATTAGCATTATCCATCACCCATTAAATCTTACAATTTAATTAAGAGGAAAATCCCTTGATATTTCCAAATAATCAAACCAGCACTCCACAATCTCACAAAATAACCTGTGCTGATTTTAACAATCATGTTTCAACCTGCAAAGAAAAGGGATTCTTTTCCAGAAGCATCAATAACTGCTCTCACTCTTCCATTGCACAATCTGTTGTGAGGCAGACATCCAAAGTCATCTCAAAACACTGCATGAGTGTTGATTTAAAGGTTAACTAGTCATCTTTTTTTTTTTTTTCCTCCTCTCCCCATGTCTTCTGGTGGAGTTGCTCAATTAACTTCCAAATATCATCTGATATGCAGACTCAGAGTCAACTTACAGCCTAAAATTTGCAACTGCTTCCACGGTAGCATCAGTTTTGGTTCCCTGGCCTCTGAACCCAACCTCTGGCAGAATGCAACCGCAGGCTGGCTTACTCAGAAAAGGAAACCTCAAAAGGCACATCTGCAGGTAGTCCACACAGCCCTACACGCGCTGACCTGGTCGGACGCTCTGTAAGCCGTACAGCTCTGTTAGCCCAAGCACAGAGGCCCCGAATTTGCACGCCACCGGCTCCGACCATGGGCAGAGGAGCATCCATCTGCACCTGTCAATCTACAGACCACTTCATTCTGGTCTTCAAATTCCTTGGCAGGTCTAGATTTTCTCTCCCACACTAAACTTTCTGTACCATTTGCATCTAGCCGTATACACCAGTCATGCTCTGGACCCATGCCTAAAATCCCATCTCCGGAGTGTTCCTGTTGCACGGTACATTCCCACCAAATACAGAAAGAAGATACCGGCCAGATCCAGGATTTAGTATTAAAATATTCACTGATAACAACATGTTATTCTTTTCCTCTGGGTTCTTTATTTCCTCAGTTTTTTTTCTGGTCTTCCACAACAAAATTTCCAAATACCTCCTAGCTGATCTTACTTATTCATTTATTGCCTATCAAATTAGGTGAGAAATGGCATAATTATTCCAATTTTCTATAGGTACATCTTCTTGTTCACAGTGTTTCCTTAAAATACTGTAAAGACTTGGCTTTTAGCTGTATTTATAGAATCATAGAATCGTTTAGGTTGGAAAAGACCTGTAAGAACATCGAGGCCAACCGTTAACCCAGCACTGCCAAGTCCACCACTAAACCATGCCCCTAAGTGCCACGTCTACATGTCTTTTAAATACCTCCAGGGATGGTGACTCCACCACTTCCCTGGGCAGCCTGTTCCAGTGCTTGACAACCCTTCTGGTGACAAAATTTTTCCCAATTTGCAGTCCAAACCTCCCCTGCTGGAACTTGAGGCCATTTCCTCTTGTCCTACCGCTTGTTACTTGGGAGAAGAGACCAACCCCCACCTCGCTACACCCTCCTTTCAGGTAGTTGTAGAGAGTTATGAGGTCTCCCCTCGGCCTCCTTTTCTCCAACAACCCCAGGTCCCTCAGCCGCTCCTCATCAGACTTGTGCTCCAGGCCCCTCACTAACTTGGTTGCCCTCCTCTGGACACGCTCCAGCACCTCAAGGTCTTTCCTGCAGTGAGGGGCCCAAAACTGAACACAGGACTCAAGGTGCAGCCTCACCAGTGCCCAGTACACAGGGATGATATGATCACTGCCCTGCTCCTGCTGGCCACACCATTTCTGACACAAGCCAGGATGCCGTTGGCCTTCTTGGCCACCTGGGCACACTGCTGGCTCATATTCAGCCAACTGTTGACCAACACCCCCAGGTCCTTTTCTGCCGGGCAGCTTTCCAGCCACTCTTCCCCAAGCCTGTAGCGCTGCGTGGGGTTGTTGTGACCCAAGTGCAGGACCCGGCACTTGGCCTCGTTGAACCTCGTACAGTTGGCCTCGGCCCATTGATCCAGATGTCAATGTACTCCTTCAGCCACTGCCTTACAGAAAACCTGGTTTCTCCCACCTCCTCCCTGTCCTTGGAATGGCTAACGAAAAATACTTTGCAGACTGCTGCTGGTGCTGCTATTATAGATATACTTTTCCTTTCTTTGCTATTTAATACACTTTGCTTTAACAGAGGGTTTTTAATTTACTAGCAAGAAGCTAGTTCTCTTTCCTCCTTCCACAGGCTTCTGGATAAAGATATTTGAATACAATGTGTGATTATAACATCATTGTTCATGGATGTATTACATCATATTCATAGTCAATATTTAATCTGAAGCCCAAGCAGTTAAAAGTTAAGCTTACGTTCCTGGAAAAAAGCTTTTTTCTGTTTTTCTCTAACTTGCATCCACCACTTCTCTCCAAAAGTGGGAATATCGAGAACATTCATGACTGTCAGAGCAGAAATGTATTGTTTCTTTTAATTTCCTACACAATCCCTTGGAAATTATGTAGGACATCTCCTCAGTGTAAAGTTCATGCAGGTAGTTTTCTCCTAAGATTTCTGTAACAGTTTTCAAAATTGCTAGCACATACCTCTTTCTGTCTTTCTCATCTACTACCTCTCCAACTCAAAACATTTTAACATACAATCAGTATTAGATTTATTATATAACTAACCATCCACTAAATAACAGAGGAATAGAGGAGAGAGGAACAATAGAGGAATTTTAGTACTTGGTTTTGGGCTGTCCTTCATTTCTGCTCCATGCCTTACCCAAACTCCTGCAAAGTCACAGTGGCAGATTTGGGCTTTTTGTTTTCTTGAACAAGCTGCACTGAATATTCTTTAAATTCATAAATAACTGCAGCAAAAGAAAACATTTTTTTTAAGCCTTAAGAATAAAGCTCCTAATAATCCAATATATTTACTACTCTTTGTTTACATGGACTTTAAACAAAACATAACTTTTTTTCTTCACAGTGAGCAGAATTTTTCTATGAAAATGACTGCTGATTACAGCACTTCTTTGACAACATTTGGCTTGAGGTTTGGGGATTTCTGCAGATCAGCATAACTAAACCTGGCTTTGGGCAGACACCTTCTACGATTCAGGGTTTCTAAGAGGTGAACCATTTTTGCACAGTAAATTGGCTGTAAAATCAGCAATTGGTGTCCGGGAACAGAATAGAGCAGCAATTTTTGCTGTAATTTTTAAGCCAAGTGAGTGAAATGCAAAGGACAGCAACAGCTGATCTAGCTTGTCATCTACACAGAATACAAAAATTGAATGACAAAGTTCTGTACTAAATAGAACATAAAGGAATACAGTACATTTTATTTCAATAATCCCTTTAGTCTGGTTGTAGATTTGTAAGAGTGATAGCTATAGTGCAAATGATCCTAAGTTATTGGCTCTAAAAATATTCTTAGGCATTTATAGGGAATACAAATGCATATTCCTCCTAATAGTTTTTAAAAAATAATCTTTTTTATAATCACTTGAAATAAGCTCAGCTCAAAAAAAAAAAAGCAAAGAACTTTATGGGAAGAAAATCTAAAAATACATAGTCCAAGAAAAAACAAAAGACAACCAACACTTATATTTTTAATGAATATTTTAGGTTAGAGCTGTAACAAAATAAAAATGTGAAAATAAACTCTTTCTGAATTTTGCTGAAGATGCAAGACAACTTGGACTTTATAGTTTAAAAAAGCAAAATACTCACTTGAATGCAATACATAATGCTATAAGGGGAAAATTATGGATGTTAAAGGTGAGGGTCTCCTCTGAACTGTAACCAGATGCAAATGGAAGCTTTGTGTAAATGGTCTTTTGTCCATTTGACTTTCCAACATTTCTGACAAATTTTACTGAACTTTTCAGCTGTTTTGGCTCTGCTGAAAGTAATATAAAGCAAGCCAACTCCTTTCCATTTCACATACAAAATCCATACATCTCTCTATAAATAATTTTTATTACTAACACTAAGTGCAACCACATAAAAAAAGATAAAGTGACTGCCAGCCAACTATTAAAGAATGGAATTGGATAAACAACGGTCCAGTCTTGCCAAAAGAACCACTCTGAATGGTGGCAATGAGCAGTACAAGGTAGTCAAATAGGTATATCTCTACATTTTACATTACTAGTAGCCAGCAAAGAGAGTTACTTATAACTTTATTGTACCTGAATCAGCAATTTTTGAGGCACTCAAGATGTAGGCTCTCAATGCCACTTGCTTTTTCAAAGTTAAGTTGGAACTTTGTAAGAACCTATTATTTTCAGAGCAACCTTTTCATTCATCGGATATGTATCTGTATGGGTATCACCATCACGCAATTCTGAAGTATCTACCTGAGAAGTTACCCACATACAAGCTTTAATTTATTTCCATTTTAAATTGTGAATTTCTGATCTCACCTGTTTTCAGACAGATGGTACATTCTTGAAAGCTCTCCTAATAAAATTCAAGTTCTATTAACCTGAATGGAACCTTATTTTCTGGGACATTAAAAAGACTCCCCATATCTTCCAATATTTTCCTGACACCTGTTTCTCAAAATACTAGCTGGCAGTCAGGAGACCAATGTCAAAGGCTATGCCTCATATACCCAAGAAGAACACACAGAAAACCAGAAGTCATATAAAAGAATGGATATGTGTCCTTTCTTCTTTTCATAACAAGACTTTTCTGGAGATTTCAGAGGGATTAACACCCAGCCCATGAAGTCCAGCCTGCCCTTCTTTTGTCAAGAAAAGGCTAGATATTACACAGAAATAAAATTTACCTTGCATAGAATGCTGTAATAAACCATTTTTCTATTAAATACATTAAACTCAAGTGAAAAACAAAGGTAGTCTTTCCAACATTTGCTGAAGAGATGCCAAACACATTTGCAGCGCAAGCTAAAATTAATTTTATGGCAATCACCTATTCTGCTAAAAAACCCTACTCATAAAATTCCTCTTGCAACATTGCTGAGCTAAAAGTTGGTTCTTTCACTTGTTAACAGGTTGAATATTCTAAAATACATTTATTTAGCTTAAACATACATATACATACAAGTAGTTGCACTGCAGAGGTGCTCTAATATTGGGCAAATAATTACATATAAATTTTCACCTCACCAACAAGTATGAGATTTTAAAAGAAAGAACACTTAAGAGTTCACAGTGAAAATGGAAAAGCACAATATTATGATTAATTTTGTGCAATGAATTGCAGACATGCAATATAAGTTTCCATAACTGGAAACATTATCACCAGTATGCAAAATCAGAAAATTCTCGGGTCAGATACGCAATTACCTATGTTTATGATGAAGTATCACTGTCATCCCCACAGACAAGTCAGCCACACTGAGACCTCCATGATTAAGGGCACGCTAAGAGCACTGCTCCTGACACAGTGCCACTTTTGAGAACAGTTTTCAAAGTTTCCTCTTGAGTTTTTTCCCACCGAGTGCTCTATTCTAGCTATGGGTTCGAAGAGGAAAGCTGCAGAAAAGGCAGGGTCCATACGATATCTCTAGAAACTTCTATAAATTTTACACCATAACAGTGAAAGTTTTAAGATGCAAAGGAAGACAAATGTTCAAAACAAAGTTGTAAAGTGCTAAGGTAAGAATTAGATCAATAAATAATAATAATATTTTAACGCTCACCTGATTAAGTAAGGTTTATAACTCCTCAGACTGCAACAAAATTATTTTGGTACAGCAAACATTTGAGCAACGCATACATTCTTCCTCACCCTTTTTACTGCTAGTACTTTTTGTGGTTATTTTTGCTGGTACATTTGCACTAAGAGAAATTATCCATATCTATTTTAATACTAATTTGATGCTGCTGTTTAATTTTCTATGTGAAGTGTTGAAAACCAACATTTGTAAAAAAAAATAAAACGAACAAACAAACAAACAGAGGAGTAGTACAAAGCGTTTTGGGAACCCTGACGGGACAAAAGCTGCCTTTGTAGTTGGACCGCAGCAGCCCCGCAAGTCTTCAAGGTGACACGGCTGCGGAGGGACGGGGGAAGCACCGCATCAGCAGCAGGTGCAGAATGTTTAATCTAGCATTGAAAGGCCACCATTCCCAACACATGGCAATTGGGCTAACAGGATTGACATCGGGGGACTCGCTCAGCAAGTACACCAACCTCTGAATGGTGGGGGCTTCTCCCAGCAGCTGCCTGAACGTCAATCAGCTGAAGGGGAATGTTACAGGGGTCACAGTTTGGGGCTGGTTCTCTATGCCTGACATTTCTATCCGTTAGTCAGAAAGACAATGAGAGAGCCACAAAGCCCAAGCATTACCATAGTCCCATTCAGCGGCACAACAAAATTGAGGGGAGTGGGAAAGGCCTCCAAACACAAAATGATCAACAGGGGAACAACTCAACCTACCCTCCTCAAGGGAAAGATCAGGAGAGCACCACGGCACTGAGCAGTCCCAGGCTACAGAGACAGCCACAGCTCCGCAAGGGAAGGTTAATCCCCCACAAAGACATCGTTTTTCAGTTCAACGCTAAAGTTTAGTAAAGCTTATTTCTAAGCAAAACTGAACGTCCGCGCTTGACCTTGTGGGCAATGCCCTTTCAATGTGGACAGCCCGGGCTTTTAAAAACCTCTAAAAGGCAATTACAAGTCATAGGAACAGTTGTAGAACATTATAAATTAAGAGATTCATAATTTGGTTGTACAGAATAATTAATATGATTAGATTAGAATATCTATTAACCCATAAATCCATAGCAAGATGAGACAGAAGCTTATCTAGGAGACAAACTCTAATATCCGGGGAGTAAGTTTCTGACAGAACCACATCTAAAGCAGCCTTGTCTATCATGTAGGTTGACAGTCTTCACCTTTGTACAGCAGGCAAATGAAAAACAATGCAGTTTTGCAAACAACTAAAATATGCAAGATACCAGCATTTACATGGGGAGCTGGGTTTAAGTAACCTAAACAGAGAAAAATTACTTGAAATCTACTTTTGACTTGGATACTTCTCCAGTGTTAAACAAATGGCTTAACTTACTTTGCCTCTATATTTTACCTTCAAGAAAGGATTTGTAACTTTTGTTAAAACACACATATATCCAAAAGGACGGGGGGTTGGTCACACATGGTACAAGTGGTAGCATAAACGCCACGGTTAATCCAGGCACATAGTTTAAGAATAACTCTGCAGGAAAAAAAAATAGTACAAACTGACATCACAACTTTAATTACCTACAGAGACAGGAGATCAGGATCTAATACTGAGGAGATACTTGTGAAGAGACAGGAAAAACTGAACACTGTCTGACAACACAGTTTGTCAGGAATTGGAATTCCAGTTACCCTGGCACTGTATGTGCAGAAGAATATTGTGACATGAAAGCACAACTCCAGCCCTTCACTCAGAGGAAGGGAGGACCATACAGGAAAATTACTGACCAATTCATCAGTGTGTCCTCATGCATAACCAAGATAAAAACTAAAAGAATTGCACTTTCACCTGAAAGAACTGATTCCCGAGATCCACATCTCCTTGAAAAAAATGAATACAGCATATACTGGCTTATTTCCATAGCAATGCTTATAGGTTTTGTTCAACGCTGTCCCTTGTTTGTGGTCATTTTTACCCTTCAACTGCTCTTTTGCATTAAGAAAAGGGCTCTGAAGCTCATCATACCCAAGCAGGTTTTTTCTTAATTCAGTAGCTGAATTAAGCAAAATTGTTCATAAAGCAAACGCATAGGAGACATTAAATGCTAGACTGTGAACACTTTGTGGGAACATTTCTCACAGAAACTAAAACTGGATTTCTTAATCTTTTAACCTAAAACTTAGAACAAATAGCGTACAATTCAAATAGGTGAAAGAAAAAGCTCTTTCCTCTCAAAATAGTATACTGACACAAACTCAAAAAGTATCAAATTCTGACTAAAAGAACGTGTGAGAAAAAACCAGAGCAGTTCAGTTGCTGCAGATTTGTTTGTCTCTGTAAGATTTTACTGCATACTCCTTTCCTGTCTGTGCAGTGGCAAATAAAGCTTTAAAGGTCTGAGTGCATGGCACAAGTGATGTGCTGTAAAAGCACTGTCTTCATCGGGTTTGAAAGGTAGAGATTTCTGCTTGGTTGCACGGTCAGATGTCTTTTTCGGGAAGGAGTATTCTCCCAGTCTTTCAAGAAATGTATGGAAAGCAGAGGTTTGCACACCCCCATAAGTTAGGGTTATGGACTTTGCAGGTCCAAAAAATTTCCTCATAACTTGCAATAAAAAAATGGAAATCCAGTAGAAATATTTTGGATTAGCATCCACCATATATACACTACACTAAGTTTTATACACAAATAAAGTTGTTAGAAGTTGTTTTTTCATCTGTTACATCATGTTTCATCATGTGTCACTGGCCACAGGAGAAGCCAAGTCAAAGAGCCCAAACAAAACCCTGAAGTGATGGAAATCAAAACAAAGCTTATATTGCACATATTTGGCGTACCGCACATTTACAGGGATATATACAAGCACCACCTGTGGACTCCTATGGTCTATAACCATTCATGATTTAAAGACATGGTTAAAACAAAAAGAGGGAAAGAGCCACTTGTATTACAACAAATCTCGCATACAGAAGAAATTAGGTCAGTATGATTCATTTTCTCACTGCTGATAAATATAAAAGGTTAAGCTCTTATCTTTCAAAAATGAAGCAACAAATAGCTCTCAAGTCTATTAATTTGTTTATGTTTTGTTTTGGCCTAATCATACTATCTTACTAAACTTTTACCTTTTTTTTTTTCCCCAGTTAACTCCTTTCTGAAAGACTATTTCCAGACTATTTACAAGAAAAAGTATTTTTCAATAATGTTGCTGTAAATGACAAATTCTTTGAGCCTAAGAAAAAAAATGTATCATCTTTCAATGCTATAAATGTTACTCAGAACTGTTAGATTAGTTATTATTAATACCTAGCATTCACAAAGTAGACTAGGAGATGTCAAGGAATAACTTAGAAGTGATGCAAGTCGAACAGCAAGGCAGAATTCAGCATTATAAATGAGTACCTTCCTATTGCATAAAGTGAAGTCTGTAGCTGGATATGAAAGAAAGCAGGACTAGACTCTTCTTTTGCACAGTTCATTTTTTACAGCTGACCTTCAGTTTCCTCAAATATATAACATCACCATAGTCTATTCATTTCCCTGTAAAAGCAGATTTCTCAAGTATAAGATATTATGTCTCTGAAAAAAGTAAATCTTCTTTAGTTAAGAACCAGGCGATGGAAAAAAATTATTTAAGAGATCACTCTATAAAGGATGAAACCAAAGCATGAAAAATGACTGGCTACAAACTAAAGCAAACCTATATCCAGTAACTTCTCATATATAAGTATATTGAGAAAAACAGAACTTCAGCCCTGGTCTTTGGTAACTTATGAATAGTATTACTGTTTTCCTTACTGTACAGTCTTCCACAAAATTGGTCATTACAAACCTTGAAACCATTTCAGAGCTACCCTGTTTCACTGAAATGGCAGATAGGCACCTGCGAACAAATTGCTCCACTTTCAATGCTGACCCATTCCAGTGTCCCTTGGATGTTTAGGGTCACCCTAGACAAAAAGATGATGTCATCCTTTGGGGATGGAAAGCAGTTTCACAGTTTTATCCTAAGAAACTCAAAAAAGCGTAATATTACATTTAACTGATGCTGTCTCTTCATGAGATTAATATTGCATGACACATGATCTTCCATAGGAGTTCACTGGAAAAATTGTATTTTTTCAGAATCTGGACAGTGAAGAATTTCTTTTCATAAAGCAGTCAGAATACTCTAGAAACTTCAGCTTCTGCTTTAATAAGAGTAGTAGCAATAAAAAAGAACTATGGACCTTTCCAAATATCATTAGTACTCAGTGTTCTTTTCCACAAGACAGAGCAAACTGTGTAACACTACAGATGGGTGAACTACAGTATCTTGAGGGGAAAATGCAAAAAAAACCCAAAAAAGCATGTTTCCCTATCAACACCCACAGTTTTCATTTAACTAAACTGGTATGTTGAAAAGAATATCAACATTGAGGCACTGGCCAGGGTGTCAGAAGTAAGGAGTGTCATTTTCAGGCTTGCCACAGATTTTTTGCATAGCTGGTGTAAGAGGCTTAATCTCACGGCACCTGTTACTGCACCTCGGTTACCACTACATGTAAAATGTGTTTAATTCCTTTTTTCTTCCCTTTGAGAATCTTCTCAGAAGTAGGGCTGTATGCACCCACTGCATTAAGCACAGTGAATTCTCCTGCCTTGGCTGTAATCTCCCTACAAATGTAAAATAGGGTAAGTAAAATAAAAAATGTACTTCAAAATAAAGTGATTTAGTTTCAGATTCACAATTACTAGATCAAAATGGTCTAAGCACCATCATTTTGCAGAACTGGCCAGGAAGACAGACTCTGGCCACAGAACATTTCTTTTTTATTTCAGCATTTCTAAAGATCTTTTTTTTTCAGTCAAAAATTCAGAAATCTGCCAAAAGTCAAAGAATTTTAATTAAAAAAATGTTAACAAGTGGAAAGAGCAGGTGATGTCTTCATGGTGGCCTCTTCTGACAATAGTAGACTTTGCCAGTTCAAATAGGCAGTTCAGTATGTACAGTTTGGATGTCATCCTTGAAAGACAGCACTGAGTACCGCAAAGGCTCCTAAACATAACCCCTTCCAGGGTCTGCAGCGGTCTGAAGGGCTTGCTCATGTCCAGCCAACGGGACACAGTGCTCTCAACTCCTTTTTTCCTCTCTCCAGAGCCCTGACTTTCTACCTGCTCCTTCCAACAAGCAATACTCTTCTCTCCGGGGCAGCAACATCCAAAGCCACCTGAAAAGACAGCACACCTCTCAATGCTGAGGATTTTTGGTCAATCAAGGACCACATTTCTTAACTCTATTTTTTTTTTGCACTGATAGGCAGAGCATTGTTTTCTCCCATCAATTTTTCCTCTGCACCTCGACAGGTTGCATTAGATTCTCCTTCAAAAATAAGAATTTCCTGGCCTCCTCCAGTGACTTTTCCCTAGGCTCTGCTGTTCCATCACTTTCCACCATCAAGTCCTCTTTCTTCTGGCTTTCTTGCTGTCACACAACGAAGTGGGTTCCTCTCTTTTCCTCAGATACAAGGGAGATCACAGCCATGCCCATCTATGCACTTTTTCATGAGTGAAAAATACACTCTTTGGTTTCCAACTTTTTTATCTTGTCCTTCATTTGAGCAATCTGATTTTTACAGCCTCCGGAGAAGCAACTTTATTCAGAATCTGATTCTTTAGGTCTCTTGCTATCACACCGTAGCTGCAAGGTATTACACAAGGCCGTCTGCCTTCCTACTAATCTTTATTAGAATGTCCTCACCATCCTTCTCTGTGAGTACCCATTCAGCACATTGCATACGATAGCTGGTGGAGTTTGTAAATCCCATAATTATACTTGAGAGTTCCAGAGGCATGTACTGCCTTGCTGTTAGCACACCATAATCATTTAATGTAACAGCTTTAGGCTTAATTGCCCCTCAAATAAGTTCCTCTTTTGGGAACTGTGGTTAGATAGGTCAGCACTGAACTATTTCGGGATAAGATTCTGGAAGCGCCTAGGAGTTGTGAGTCAGAAGTGAACCTGAACACTTTGTCTTACATGATCCCAGCTAAGCTTATCCAAGAACTGG
This sequence comes from Haliaeetus leucocephalus, assembly GCF_000737465.1. Lineage (NCBI taxonomy): Eukaryota > Metazoa > Chordata > Aves > Accipitriformes > Accipitridae > Haliaeetus > Haliaeetus leucocephalus. Next base: position 895,616 of record NW_010973034.1, on the reverse strand, counting down.
ACAGCAATCAAGTTGTGGCAGCATTGCATAATTTTGTGTGGCCAAATAGTAAGCCACAACGTATGATGTACTGCACAGCTGAAGGACAAGTGACACTTAACTCATGCTCAGTAATCCAGCTACTTCAGTGATCCTCTTCTAATGTCACATTTTAGTGCTTAGTCTCTATCCTCAGACCAGTGGGTGTTCCAGTAATTCTCAGTCTACAAAATATCAAAATATATGCACACTTCAAAAAAAAAAAATTGGAAGAGAATAAAAAACAGATTTCTAGAACAGACTAATTGAATCCAGAACTTGGTCAACAGGAGATATCACAAAGCTTTTCTTTCTCACAAAGTAGTTCCATCATGTTACTCAGAAATTGATATAACTTTCTGACCAAAAATCAAACAGTAAGAACAAAGATTTCAGTCTAATTCATCAGGTGAACAGTAAACAGTACCCCCCGCCCCCCCGACCTTGTATGGTTAAAGGTAGAAGAATTTCTTGCTGCTGGTATCCAATTTGATGATTAAGGAACACTCACGCTGCAGTGAGGGGTGGCTGGAAATCAATTGGCCAATCCTTAAGGCTGACAAAATTTCAATAACTTTCTTCCTACTTAGTTAGAACTTTACCAAGCTTTAGCTATATTTTATAGCTGGTTTTGCCTGAGGCTGAACTGTGTTGAAAATTTCACAGTAAACAGTTGATCTATATCCAAAGAGAAAGTCAAAATACAAATACATTAGTTTGCTGACTTTATGAAAATCTAGCAAACTTCACTATGAAACAGTCTTGTGCACCAGTTTTTTGAATCAGGGACTTGAAATTTGGCTGGGATTTACTCCTCACATTCCCATAAGATTCTACTCAAAACTGGCCAACCTATAAACTTTTGAAAATTTACAATTACACGTTCTCAATAGACACTTCTTAAATTTTAGCAGAAAATATATACAAAAACTTAATGAAGCAAGTGCTTGCTATGCAGATGAAGGTTTATACTTGCTAAGTTCAAGTCTGGACATGTGAATGAAAAATATGGAGACCGTCTTGCTGTGTTATCAGTGTGTCCCTGAGTTAACATGCACTAAAAAAATACATGGCAGAAGAAGCTATTCAATATAAATTCAAGAGGAAAGGAAAGAAGAGAGTAGGAGGAAAGGTAGGCAATCATTTGGATGTGGATATTAGGACACAAAACAAAGGCCTGAAAACTGGCTGGAGGGAATGGAAGACAGAAACAGCCCAGGGGAATTACTTCTAAACCAATATTAAACTGCCCAGAAATAAACGTCTGAAAGACTATACCTCCATAAACTGTCCACAATCACATTTTCTGGCAAGAAGAGTGAAGCTCCAACTTCATCCTCAATCCAAAATGCTGATTTTTACAGATATTCACACACCACACATCCCATAGATAATTTTTAAAGAAAAGCAGAACTGAGACTACTTCTCCAGACAAGTATCGCCTTCTACTGCAAGCAACAAAGATGGATATGCACTTCAGAAACAGGCTGGGAAAATGCCTACAATGGGAAGTGTTTGAAAAGCTACTGCTTTCTCATAATCCATTTTATAAGAAAAACAGTGAGTAGTATTGCAAACTGAACCATTCTTAAGTCAAAATATCTGAGTTTAAATAAATCAGCCTCTTTGTGTATTTGTGAGGATATCCATGAAATTTTGTTTTCCTAAATAGGTCAGGGTATCATCCAATGGGAACAATAGTACTTATCCATAATATTTAGAAGGACTCCTTTAAATTCAACTGTTACCCATCACCTCCCAGATTTATATCAGGATAACAATATCCAGAATTTGATTTCAAAATATTATTTATATCGTAATATTATTGTATATTATATTAATATTCTGAAATGTTTCATTAGCAGCTCATAAACACTGTACTGACTACTCTACAAAGGTAAAGACCTTTCCTACTCCAGGAAAAAGTAGTCCATACTTTTCAAAGCATATTAATAACTTTTTTATTGTACATAAAATTAGTTAGGAAGCTGAAAAAGCACCATATTTACTTAATAATGTTAGTAAAGGCATACGCACAAAATAGTATGGTAGAATATTCTATAACAGATGATTCTTCCTAATTCTTAGTGCTTTATTTGACTACATGAACATTCACTGAACTGATTATATTCAGCATTACTCTTTAACTTAATTTGAAAAATCAAATATATTTAACAGATACATCAGATGGAGTTATTTTTAAACACCACAACACCACAACTTGTACAAAATGCATAAAAGGAACAAAGTTTGCATCCGAACCTTATCAGATTCTATGCACATACTGATCCCTGGGGGCATGTCCCTCCCCATCCATAAAGCCAGGATCATAATTACTGCAAGACATCATCAGAAGGGGAAAAAAAAAGCAACAAGAACGTTCCAAAACTTAAAAAAACCCCCACCCCCACTATCTGAACATCTTTTCTACATGTTAACATTTTTTGCAGCCAACCTACTGGAGCCTTGTTTTTATTCTTTCCTAGAAGGCTTGGAGCCTTATCTTCCCAGTACAAAAATTAAGAACAGTAAGAAAAACTTCCTATTAAATCTGTTTCTGGACTGGATTTAAATATACCTTCCTGAACTTCAGACTTGCGTTACTGTAGGAGGAGAAAGTGGAAGAGAAAGGGGACAAATTTGCTGTTTGGTTTGAAAAAGGGTAAAGAAACCCTTCCTAGTAGGACGGTGTAGAGGAGGTCTGGAGTGCTATAAATGCCAGGGGCTACAGGGATACTGGGAGAGAGCTGACTGCCCTGTAAAGATTTTACCTGCCTTGACGAGCAGCAGGTTACAAGCCAGGCCTAAATCACCCACTCGTACTTAGTTTAGATCTGCTTTATACAGGGGAAGGACGACTGCGCAAAGCTTGTGTGAAGCTGCTTTACCGCGGTTTCTAGAAAGGATCATCCACCCAACAACAAACCTCACCTTACCCTTGTAAGCAGCCTCACTGTGGAGCAGAAGGATGGAAAGCAATTAACGCAGAGTCCCCCCTTACCTCTAGAGGTGGTCCCTGCAGAATGAGGCTGGGGGACGCGCGCGGGAGCTGTCACCGACCCTGCCTGCCTGTACCAGTTTGATGGGATCCACTCCGCGGGGCTGACAGTCTGCACACCTTTTACAAGCACGACGTTTGTTTAAAACAGGATTAAAAACAGGTCTACTACTGCCAAACCCAGCATTTACAGCTGTGCCTCAACACCAACTTAATTAAAAAAAAAAAAAAAAAAAAAAAATCAAAAGAAGTATGTTTCAATGTCACAATTAGCATAAATGTCCTGTGACCGTATCTCAGAACATTAAAAGAAAGGCAAGACACTTGTAAAATTGGTAACTGCTGTCTTCTCTTTAAATTTTCATTTTTTATGTGGCCATACTGCATTAAAAAAACCCAGACTTACGAGTAGTATCTCAACAAATATAGATGCTGAATGTCACCACAGTAAATACCTCCTATTTTTGACACTGATCCAGTACTTTGTTATATAGGAGCAGTAGACAGATTTCACTTAACTGAGCACATGGTGCAGCAAAGATATTTCTCCAGGTTCTATATAGTTTTTATAAGACTATGTCAACTGTCATTCTTAGAAATCTTTTGTTTTTAGAGAATTATTACCTATTCCTAGTGAGATCCTTACTTAAAAAAGTCTTTCAATAAGGATGTCCAGAGGAAAAAAAACCAAACCCTACAACAGCTATATCAAATTAAATCACAACGTAAGTCAACCTGTATGACATTTGAAATACTATTATCTTTGAGGAATAGTCAGTACAGCTGCTTTTTAACATATCGTAAATCACTGGGTTCAAATAAAACAGTAACCTGAAACAGTACTTTTTCAGTGCTGTAAAATATAATCAGCATTTCCAAAAAACAGAAGTCATGTGCAGCTTCCAAACACCAAAGACATAAGAAATTAACTACGATTTTTCCTGAATGCCACACATCTTATATTAACATTTATAAAATTCAAAAGTTACAACCAACTAGACAGTTAAGATGCATCTGTCTCTACATGCACATGTATATACTTGCATACATACACAGAGGCACTTCAGAAAGCAATAATTTTAATTTGAAAAATGTAAGCTAGAGAAAAAAATGGCTGAAAAAGAAGTACTTGCCTAGCTGTAAATGTAAAATGATCACACCATAAGACTACTGCCATGAAGAAGTAGAAACAAGGTAAAAAGCTACTGTTGGGTAAGTTCTCAATTAACCTCTTGAAGAGGAACACAACGACTCAAGAGGGATATGAATAATGTCTTCAAAATATTAATTACACGGAATTGGTAGCAAGGCAAAGTAACATACTTATTTTGACTGACTTTGGTGCTTGAAGACTATTTTATATTGGAGCTCTTGCCAAATCCTACATAACCTCCCCCCACAAATTTGACAGAAGGTTATAAGCGAGACATTCATTTCCAGCAGAAAAAACATTAAAGCATTTCTCTTTATCTGAGAAGGGAGGTATTTGAACAGTTCAGTCAGACTCTTGCATAGAGTTTTCATTTAAAACTCCCTCTACTCTCCTGTCCTCATACCTGCATGAAACTACACCTAGAAAAATAAATGTACAGAAAGCCTCACAGGACACCATAGGTAGAGAAGGTGAACATACGGTACGGGATGGGGGCGGGGAGGGAATTAAATCTGAATCAAAAATAGCTGAATATTGTTATTTTAAGAAGGGGTCTGTTTCAAAAGAAGGCAAAAAGACAAATACTGATCTAACATGGTGAATACAAATGCAATGAAGAAAATCGAGGAATGTCAACTTCAATAAAAAAGACCAAATTAATGACACACTTTTGACAATGCTTATATAATCAAAGCCAGTAAATGTTTGATTCAACCTGAGGTATTAATTAATAAATGATATTTTAATCAGTTGTTAGTTATAACTGTTTTCAGTATTTGTTAGACAGTAACAACGCTGCACCATTAAAATGGAATCCCAGAATCATTTATTTTTATCATGAGCTGGTATCAGTTGAATATTAGCACTCAGACAGTCCTAAATTCAGTATAAATATCACCATTCATGAACCAGGGCTGTCAAGTCTTGAAAATCCTGTATCTGATCTCAACCATGCGTGATGTGGAAGGTGCATATTCCACATGAGTAGCTTCTGTATTTCATGGAAAAGCCTCCCGCTATCAGCATTCAGTAACTCATTCCAGAAGACTCAATCATATTACTCCCAATGCTGGAGGAAGAGTTGGGATTCAAAACACAGGCTCAGTTACCGAAGGTCAGCACAAACTCAATCACCTGTGCACTGAAGCACCGTGAAAATTTCCTGCCTATATTTTTCATATTATTTTTTAGAGTAAACAAAACATTTACTTATTAGCTAAGTATATATGCTCTTAAGGCAAACTTAAAGTGGCAGTGAGTAACTCCTAGGAAACAAACTTTAAAATACATGGTAGTATTTAATACCTTCACATTTTTAAGGATTCTTACTCATCAGGAGCAAGTAACAGTATAAGACCACAGCACTATTAAGTATAACTCTTTCACATCTAAAAGAGCAATTAAAATTAATCACTACCAAAAAAAAAAAAGGAAAAAAAGAAATTAGGATTAAGTTGTTTTCCCTCATGTATCAGCAATTATTTACACCCAAGCTTCATTATCTGTTCTACCCTCCAAAGCAATCTGAAGTCTCACTGCCTTTGGCATAATAGAGATGGAGGCTGCATGTAGCACACAATGTAACAGGTTAAGCGATCTGTGCCAATCCCTCCCCTTCCTAAGAGGATTAGCACTGCAATATGGTATAACAAATGGTTGTGAATAAGAAAGATGGTACACCTGGACTTCCCCAAAAATAATCATCCAACTGAACAGCCTCAAAACAGGTTTACTCTTTAAATGTTGCTGAGATGAAAGGATACTAAATTCATAACCCCAGAATTAAAAAAAATATAAAAATCACCTATGTTTTGACATGTTACAAAATTCTTGATATTTTCTAAGTTTTTTAAAAAGTTAATCAACAGGTAAGGGATTTTCACTGTTCCATTTTTTTCCCTAATGACATATTTCACCCTATTATGTGTACTTTCACTGTTTAATTCTATGTAGAAGCATGTAATTTTTTAATAAACATATCCTATGCAACTCAACTTTTCTCCAAAGGGAACACAAAGCGAATTGCCTGGGATGGGTGATAATAAAAAAGCAACACCATTTATTAATTTTGTATAAGTTATCTGCCACCCTAGAGATTCCTTGGAGGGGAAGAGCATGTCTGAATTTCACCATACAGTGCCACAGGCACAAAGTGAGAGAAACTAAACAAGCACATCCTGAAGGGAGAGAAAATGCCTGCAGCAGCAAATGACCTACTACATACCTCACTCTCAAATTTTTTGATGTTATAATTTGTTAATTTCAGGAAAAAAAAGACAATTACCCACAGTTTTAGTTTGTTCTAGCAGAATAATTAAACTTTTTAAAGTTTTTGATCAAAAGTGACATATATCATTCAAAAGATCTGCGTATTTTCAAAAGATTGCAATCCTGAGTAAATTTGCATGATAAAGTCTTTGCCATATCTATTTTCTTATTACCTGAAGCAGCAATGTGCATTATTAGAACAGTACTAAACTATTTAATGATGAAGCATATCAAATTTTTATTTGAATTCCTATGCATTAAAGTTAGTATTTTCCAGCTCAATGCACAGTAAGCAAAAGATAATTTTATTCAAATATGCATTTCATGGTATGAATAAGGAAGTGCTTGTCTCCCCATTGAATTGGTAAGTCTTTTAAGTAATGATTCATTTGAAAAATCAACAGGGTATTGGCAATTTAGTGTAGTATTAAATAGATACATATACCGTACCTATACTGACACACTGCAATACTGTTTCTATGATATATGTTATGAAGAATACAATTTATACATTATAATGCATTAAGATTAGTTAGGTGATAGTTTAACTATCTGTACATCTAATAAATAAAACAAAATACAATTTTAATGTTTTTAAATAGGCATGTAATATTTTTAAATGTTAGTGAATTAACTTCTTTAAAGGATATAAAAAACACGCATGCATATTTCTCATTCCTGAATTAACATGCTCCTAAATGAACAGAACAAAGGTGTTGACTACTGATTTTTTTTTTTATAAAGCAAAATGAAGCTAAGACTTAAGACTAGTATCAACTAATGAACAATTAAGTCACCCCATCCTATATGAAAGCAATTTTATTAAGTTAACATTATCCCTGTTGTATTCCTCCTGAAATGTAATTTCAAGTAGTTTGTGTGCATATCTATGGTACTTAGCACAGTGCCACTCTCAAAAGTCCGTATTAACACAATCATTGACGAGATCACCCCAACAGAAAAAGTTGGCAAAACCCCCATGAAAGTTATTTTAAAACCTTTGCTCCATGATCAGATAAGCATACTTGTAAGATAAACATACTGGTAAGATACAACACACACAACCCCCCCCCCCCAGCAAAGTTCCCATCCTAAGTGGTATCATCCTGTGAAGGCGCTGGTGCGTTGTGTGAGCTGAGGTGCTACCCTGCCACGACTTGACTGGGCCATCCCACCTTGAAATGTGAGATACAACTGCTCTATAGCAAATCAGCTGAAATAAAAACTTACTCCTATGTACTGCTGTCAGATATAAATAACCACAAAGCTATGACGCTTCCACAAACCCAAATGGTCTGAATCAAAACAACTTCATTTTCTTCTAAACAGGATTCTTACAAAGTTGCCTGTATAAAGTCCAAGCCACAAATAACTACTGTATTGCCAAGTACAATCATACTAGTATGTATTCACCCATTTCTCTTATAAATGCTACGCATATTGCAAATTTAAAATAAACAACATATTGAAGATCCGTACCACAACAGAAAGAGCCTCATCGCAATTTCTGAGCGATTAAAAGGTCACGGTTCCACAGCTAATTTCCCACAGGCAGATACTCAAAACTTCTCCACACAGGAATACTAGTATGTTGCTGAATTGAAACTAGTCAATAGTTTCTTGCTAAAAGTTTTGTTACAACTCTGCGTGCAGAACATTCCCTACCAAATAAACTCATCTACTTAGGTGGTACAGATCTCATTTTGATATAACCCATAAGAAAATACAATGCTGTACTTCTGAAAAACATTGATTACTTATTTCCTAAAGTCTTGTTCAGTGATTGTCCAGAGTGCTGTCAGCGATTTTACTTTCCTTTCAGAAAAATGAAAACTGCACATAAGTAAATAATTAACGAAGGGTAAGAATCTTTTATTCCAAAGCCAATATTTATTTTGTAGGGTATGCACATACTACACTGCATATAGAAAGCGCCATTTTTACTCAGGTTTTGCCTTTCAAAATAGCTGCTTTAACAAAAATCGTAATACACGAAACTCAGAAGAACAATAAATTTCTTATAAAACCTGAAATTGTGAAACATAATTAATGCAAAGTGAGATGAATTTAATTTTGCAGTCAAATTTCATCGCTATAGAAATCAATGACCTTATGCACTGGATGTTCATTTAACGCTATTTAGATCTGATTTTTAAAATTTGTTAATGTGTATTATGTTTTAAGCTTATTTAGTAAGGTTCAAAGTTGCAAATGTTTTCTGTTAACTGAAATGACTATTTGGAGAATAAGTGTGTGGGTAGGACAGGAGAAAGCTAGCAATCTAAAGTTATATTTTTATGTAGAATTTAATCTCTGTTCTTACAATTATTAGACTACACAGACAATAACACACTACAGAATTAAAGAACTGCCTTAAGTAGATGACATTATTTTTGAAGCAGACTGATTTTGTAATACTGCACACATTTAAACAAAAGCTCATAGTTTAAAAAACAAAAGGGAGGGAAGATACAATAGAAGTGCAAACCTGACCTATCTGTAATCTTTTCTTTTCAAACCTAGGCTACTCAAGAATCTTCAACTAATTATTCCATTTTATTGATGGCATTTTTCCCAAGGGAAGTTATTTAAAAAGTTTAACCCCTGAGCAAGTCATGGCTTCTCCTGCCTTTGAAAGTGTCAAGTGCATTGATTATAACTGCAGGAAGTGTTACCTTCTACCCAGAGAATCTCACCCTGCACAATCTTAAACACTGTCTCTCTCCCAAAACGGCTTTGATTCAGCAATTCAGACCGCTTCAGCTGATATTAAAGGCAGAAGCACCACAGAAAAGGGATCAGCAGTTAAAACGAAATACAAAGAGGGAAAAAAACAGATCTTGGATATAGTACCACAAAGCTTGAGAGAAAAGCAGATTTGAAAAAGACATCAGAGTGACTAAAAAAAGAACAACATGACAGAAATTAAACAAGATTTTTATGTTCTCCTTCTATGCATTTAAACTCATCTCAACCTCTATTGAAATTCCGATCATACCCAAACCCCAAGGCTTTTGACATACTTTCAAAAATCCACACCCCCTCTTACTCTTTTCTAAGTCTCCAGAGTCACTGTTAGGTATCCAACAAGTTGAAGGGGAGGGGGGTGGACGGGACAGGGGGGAGAAGGAAGAATCCTAATATGCATATGATAAAAAGGCCATTTATACTCATATTAAACTTTGTTTCTAAAATGATCATGATTATTTTAAATATTCAGTGTGTGTTCTTAACCCCATACTTAGCCAGTGAAAAGAATGCTCAAATGGTTTGGGGGGGAGGCGGGGGGGGGGGGAATTTTCAAGCCACATTCAAGCCGAGTGATTTTCTTAGGTCAGTGACAAAGTAAGAGTAAACTAACACAAGGTGCTACAGGGTTCTAAAACATGACAGCCAGCAGAATAGAGGAAGACAAAGCAATCTGTAAGTATCTCTACATTATCAAATTAATGTAGCACAGAAAACTCTAAGAATGTAATACACACAATTAATACAACATCCGTAACATATATCTTGGAAAGGATGCACTACATTCCAAAGGGTAATTGGATTTTCAGAACTGCAAGTGGGTTTTTTTCCAGTTCAGTCATGACAGGGCCAGAAGGTAATGATACATCTGCCATGATGCAACAAGCAGACCTGTCTTCTGTCAAGAGTTGAAATCATAAAGGAATAAGCTGTCGTTAGCAACTTCTCTCCAAACAGTAGAGCTGTCATCTCATTGTTTTCCTTTGCTGGCATGGGGGCTGGTGTGGGCTTGCATACCCTGTCAGTTCAGTAACAGTCCTACCTTTTAACCTTTTCTTGAATTTCTGATTTAATAATTATTAACTCCTATACAGCTTGTTATATATTATTATGCATTTTGTGACCAATTAATATTGCTTCAACTAGCTATGCAACTTTTCCTTCTATCTGCTTGGTGATCACTATTTCAAATCAGTATTTGAGAGATTACCAATTCCTCATAAGATGTTTTAGAAGGAATTAAATATATTGCTTTTTAAATTTTCTTTCCAGAGTATGGTGTATTTTTTGCCAATTATGTGTGACAATTTATTTAGTAATACATTGTAATTTGTGTTTATGTTTTTAGAAAGACCTCAAAAGATCATCCAACCAGCTACGTAACTTAAGTTTTCTTAATATTACCCCCACAAAAGTAGTTCTAAATACGTTTTCTCTACTAAGTACTTTACAAGCAATAGTAGTTCTATGATCTAACAGAATGAATAAAAGCAAATACAGATACCAGAGTCAGAAAATTAATATCTGAAAGAAAACAATACAGCACAATATTGTCCATTTTAGTGTAATTTTATTTTCAGTAATAATATTAGAATGTCCAAATAAGATTATGATTTCTCTGGCACTATAACTGACTATTAAAAAATAAACAAAGTATTTTAACATCTTTCTGCAACAATATACTTAGGAGTCGTAAAAGGTACATAAATATTAGTATTCTGCAGAAGAACTGTAATTGCAGTGAAATGTCAGCTCTGGTTTTTTTTTTTTTCCCAGAAAGTGTCATGTGCCCATCTTATTGAAATTATGCTAAGCATGTATAAACTATGAGACAAAATTTTAAATCTCAGGTTCCTGAAATATGACTGCTAGAACAAAGAGAATGTTGTCTAACAAGATATTCTATGCTTAACAGTGAGATATGAAAGTTTCTCAGCAAGAATTCTTGTTAGTGTAGTTTAAACAAAGCATAATTTCTTGACAACAGTCTGTAAATATCACCTTTTGAAACCAGTTGATTTTTACAAAATGGAAAGACTGAAATGTGCTACCATGCCAGTTACTAACCAGTAAGGTTACTAAATCACATAAAAGTTATGGTGGGTAAATTTACTACTGTTACACCAAATGATTTTGTTGTTCCATTCAACTGAGTTACAAAACCAGTAACATCTTATTGCATGTTGAAGAAAGAAACCCTCACCAATTCTCTGCAAATATTACCAACCTGATAGTTTTATACAAATGAATGATGTTAATATGAGTGAATAAATCCAATATTCTGGCCAAAAATATTCTTAAGAACAGAAATTGTTAAGAAAATGGAGAAAGAAGAGCAGGATTAACACAAGAGAAAACTGAAGCTGAAAATCATGTTATGTCAGCCATTAAAGAAAGATTTCTGCAGTTGATGCCCATCTCATGCAAACCTTTTTTTTGATTGTTCATGGAAATTCAGATGTTTTGGTGCTGCTGCATCTCTTCTGAAAAACTCATCTAGGTTCTTTGAAGAAGCTATTTTTCTGGTGCTATTACCTCTATGTCAAGTATTAATTCTCCTTTAAATAATAATAAAAATATCTAAGCTATCTTCAAGTGTGCTGAATTTGAAACCAGGCAACAATTCCTGGATGTTTTTTTTTAAAAAGTAGTAATTTTTTTTTTAAATCAAATAACCGACAGTTGCTGTGGTTGAATTTCATTAGCATCCTTGGGACCACAGCTATCTTGGGTAACAAGGCACTGAATTTCCAAAGGGGCAGAAAACATCCCACAGTTTCTTTGTACTCATGCAGTAAGCTGATGTCCTCTTTATTCCCTAGAGGAAAGATATCAAAGACAACAGTACTCCAAAATTCTTCTCAGTGTCCAAACTTAGGTAAGCTGAGCTCTTGTTTCCCCAAGGCACAAACTTCCTCCATAGGTAGATCAACTTCAGCTTCTCCTTGTCTAACACTCAGCAGACTTTAAAGCACAGAGTTCACTTCTCCAACCACTACAGAAGGAACGCTATTGCATGGAGCAGTAGCCAACTTTTGAACCCCTTCTTGCTTGGTCCCCTCTATCACTGGTATCACTAGTACAGCTCCCAACTAAATCTTCAGATTATCATCCATGTTGTTGCCACTTGGCAATGAACCAGAGAAGCACACCTTCTCATAAACTCCTCTGCCTAAAGAGCCTGGTGTAAATCTTAATTCTTGACACCCCACGTAAATGCCCTCATCAGTGAATTAAAGAATTTACCTCTGTCTCTCACCATCTTCTCCTGTCACTGCTTCAGCCATTGTATATATGACTAAATAATAACTGATCTGAGAAGAGCCTGACTCTACAGGCAGTGAATGAGACATTTAGCCAAATGTAGACAAGACATTAAAATTGCCATCTTTTTTATTTTAAATGTTTGTAATATGTATTTGTTTTATTTTAATTAAGCTTTTGTTACAGTCTCACTGCTTTATATTATCACATTTGCCTTTTTCATAGTTGTTTTTCTAAAGTAGGTCTTTTCTTACCGTGTTTTAACGTATTTACACATATCTGTCTCTCACATTGTATACACTTTTCTCCCTCCTACAATCTGTTCTCTATGTAGTTGCTTGTTTGTCCTCCTCTTCTTTCATATTTCAAAATTTCTTTTACACTATCAAGTTTGAATTTCTGAATCAACACATTAATCTTACCTCTTCACATAAAACCTTGTAAACTACTCCAAACACCTATTACACACAAGAGTTTGATATAAAAGATGGAAGGAGAAGCATTTACCGACAGGAACCACCCAGATGAAAAGAAAAAACACATTTCTAGCTACACTAATTCCCACTAGAGTATTTCTCCTTGGATCTTTTCTTTCCAGTGTGTATGAGCCCCAAGCCACCAGAAGCATGATAAATTTTAAACCTTTACATTGCTCCCTTATTCCACATATGCTTTAAGAGAAAAGGGTTTTTTTATTTTTTTTATCAAAAGTGTTGTACCAGAGAGAAATAGTTTCATTTCTTTTCTTCCCTTAACTTCCTGGTTAGGAGCGCAGTATCAGTTCATCCTTCTCAATCCACTGCTCACTGATAACTCCAGTTTTTGCACCCTTGTTTTCAGTTTTTCCAAGAAATGAACTGAAGCTTGTGGTAGTCTCATCACTCTCCACATAGAAAAGCAGTAGAAAAAAAGATACAGTTTGGACCTACTGTGTTTTTTTTGTTTGTTTGTCTGTTTGGTTTTGTTTTAAGGGAAACAAAGGTGATATTTCTGAACTAGTTTCTGCACAAAAGACATTTAAGCACTACTTTTGCAATATTTTTTTTTTTAAATGAAAACCTAGTCTCCAGCAAATATTTTAAGCTACCTGTATATGTTTCACACTCACAACAGATCAGTGGAATTTTCAAATCCTAGATAGTACTATCCACTTCAAATTCACATAGTTTATTAGAAAAAAAATCCATGTTCACCTGTCATCAGCACTGTAATCTTATACTTTGATAAGGTCTGCTGGTTTCATTCAAGGACGAGACCTCTTCTTAGAAGAAACATGGAAGATCAAGGAAAATAATTCCTTACATCGAACTGGCAACATTGCGTGAGGAGTTATCACAATTTTCATACAGGCCATTTATCGTCTAGGCCAGTTATTTTCATTTCATACAAGACAAAAGTGCCTAAATCAGCTAGAGGACTGAACACCAGAAAACCTAGAAAAGGATGCAATTTTTATTACTATTAACCAAAACTGGAGTCCTTATACTCACTCTACCATAATTTCCTGCATTTGGAAGAGTAATTTATATGATCTGTACATGAAGTAGACGTGATATCACCATGTAACTGTCCGTATTCTCTTTTTATTCACAACATAATAGTTCCAAATACTTTCAGTGGGGTTTGACTTCCATAAAATACTGCCTTATCTAACCAGATATACATCCAATTCCCACTACAGTGATTACAGGATACAAAAAATAGAAACATATTTAATATAATACAATTGAATATGATCTAATCTTCATTTTGCATTAAAAAAAATCATTGCAAATAGTATGTGTTCTAAATATGTAATACATTTACCAGAATTTTAAGATGCACAAAAAGGGAGAGCAGGTTTTACAGTAGCTGAAATTACTCAACTAAAGAGAACTATGAATTGAAAAACCGTGCTAAGATAGAAGGAAGTCAAAAGATAAGAGCACAAAGTCTGATCTCTCCATGTGATTGAACGATTACATTTTTTTAAAGATACTTTGTCATCAACTCTTTGGGTTTTTCCATGTTTTTTTAAAGAAGCATTCAAAATGCAGAAATACATAATCTGTTTTTAAGGATAATAACCATTTGAGGGAACACAGGTCTGATCTCTGTCACACTGGCACAATCACTGCATAAAATAAATAAAAATAATAAAAAACAGGAAAAAGAACTATAACTCTACTAGAAATACTCTCTTAAAGATTATCTGTTAATTTAGGGGTAGTATCCCAGTTTTAAATGCTCAGCCTCTCATGTTAGCCAAGGCAGCAGCATCTTTAGGGAAGAATGAAAATGCAGGCATGTAAGCACTGCTGTGAAAATTTAAGTGGCTACAGCCCTTAGGGTTTCTTGGGAAAGGTTTTGGAACTTACACTCTAGAAATTAACCTCCTACACTGGACCTACCATACACCTCTATTACACTCAATAATCTTAAAGTATTTTTTGTTCTGCCCGAGTCTTGATTTAAAATGAACAAAACCTTTATGTTAGAAGGCGGCAAGCATCACTTTCACAAGACTAGGTTTCTTTTTCACACAAAGTGTAGTCTGGTGCTTTGTTAGTGGATTGTACAAAACAAAAATTACTTAATGACCTAATGTTTTAATACATTTTCTTCCTTTGCTTCATTAAAAAAAACCGTATTTGAAGAGAACCATTTTCTATACTGAATACTTTAAAGCCAACTGCAAAAAATTAAACTTCATTTAGCAAAACACATAACAATCACAGTGACAAGACTGATATTTAGAGTAGAACATTAGCTTAACTTGGTAAATATAATAGAAATAGTGAGTCTTAAACAGGCTTTTGTAATGTTTAGTACAGGAAGTTTCATTTAGGTAGCAGAATGCAAGAAATGAATTATACCTACAGAGTTCCAATGTTAAAAACATTACACAAATTGTGCATTGTCTCTCACATAGATGTAAATGTAACAAAATAGTGTCCATAAAATGTAAATTTTTTTTTTACTGTCAAGTATTGATAGGTGAATCAGAATGAATCAGTATGAATCAGTATTCAGTGCAAAACTGAAAAAGACTGTGCCTCTAATAAATTCAGTACAAGCCTAGCAAAAAAGCCTGCTGTTATCACGAAAGCTCATGTTATCATGAGATTACAACAGACGTTGAGTGAGAATACGTACAAATTTAATGAAATGTAAAAGAAAAC
The DNA here is from genome assembly GCF_000737465.1 of Haliaeetus leucocephalus. Lineage (NCBI taxonomy): Eukaryota > Metazoa > Chordata > Aves > Accipitriformes > Accipitridae > Haliaeetus > Haliaeetus leucocephalus. The sequence goes on along the minus strand of NW_010973034.1, from coordinate 880,006 downwards.
ACTTCAAATCATAACAAATTTCTGTAGTGCTTTCTATTGCATCTCATCGCCTGCTAAGGGCTCTTGTCACGTTAGCTGCCATATTAAACTACATGGCAGCACCGCCACAACAACATGACATACAACTAAGATTTTTTCTACAGTAACAGAGAAACTTGGTTCCATTAGAAAAAAGTTCTGAAAAAAACAAGCAAGTATTCCCATCGTAAATAAAATTGTCATATAGGGAAATACTGAACACTGATAACAAATTAAAACATCACAGATTCAGAGCTCTTCATACACAGGTACGCACATACACATGCATTTTCCCACACAACCATACATACATGCACTTTCACTTACCTCAATAGCTCTCTTTATATATGGTATCTGTGTGCCACTGTCCAGATCTTCGTTAATTATAAGTCTCCTAGCCCACTGACCTGCTCTGACAACACCATTACCATGAATTAGGACCAGCAGCTTGTCAGGATTTGTTAACGCATCTTCACTCATAAAGATAAAGCTCTTTGGTTCACTCTCAGTTGCATCAACCTGCAATTACAGACAACATGCACTTTTATGCATCAATAACATTTTTTAAAAGAACATCTGTAGTTACAAAGTTAGCCACCAAATTGATATAAAACCTTTCACCATGTAACAACTATTTGTATGCATATTATAAGGACTAATGTGTGCCCACTACTAAAGAAAAATAAAGCAAAAGTTAGTATCTGTGCAATGTGACTTTGAAACATATAAATATACCACAGTTTAGAACAGTAATCCAAGGGAGATTTAAATTTTAAAAAAGGGGGTAAAAAGTACGCTAAAACTTTGAAACATCAGTTGTTTACAGAAATTTACTGGCAAAAAGAAAGTCCATAAGGAACAATCAGGGGACAGGGGTGGGGGCGGGATCAAATAATTTGTCACCTCTGATATGCCTGAAGCAACAATAAAATTCTTACACAATATGAAAAAAATCCTGGAGAGTTCCATCTCAGCCACCTCAACAGAAATACCCAGTAAGCCACAGAGGAACCTGTATTGTAAATTTATCTATTACAAATTTAATAGGATAGGCCTAGGAAAATATAGAAATCCGATCTGGGTCTAAATAATGGCTTCATTAAGAGTCCTGCACCTGGGTCAATGCTTAGCTACTTTGCTGTAGGAACAGACCAACAACCAGCTTTGATAATCAGTAAACCATAATCTAATTCCAAGTTTTGTCCTTACTCTAGAGAGTAAAGCAGCACTTTTTGTTCAATAAAAACAGAAGTTCTATAGAGATGGTCTACACTTGGTTTAGCAAGCCTAGCTCAAGGCTAGTTAAGAACTGTGCTGGTGTAAATGCCATGAGGGCAGAAAAAAACATCTGGTCTACTCATTCTTCCCTTTCTACCATATGAACACATAGAAAAGAAATAACAGAACAGGCAAATCTCCCTGTCCTCCTGTACTCCACACCCCATGACCCGCACAGGCTAACGGTACAGCTCCCAGGAACAAACCTGGATTGTCTTACGCCCTGCAACAGCGATGAACGGCAGGTCAGGATATGAGCCTTAGGTTGACAGGAGGAATGGCTATTTGGATGATGTCAGTTTTTCTCTCATACGTGGGTATGTATTCTTTATTACCCTTACCTCAGGAAAAATTAATTGTGCATGAATCGCCAGACTTTTTTTTAATGCAAGTCCTACCGAGTATTTTTTTAATGAAATCAATGAGGCTACTTAAACAAAAGGGATTCCTAACTGGAAGAATGGTCATGTTTCTCCTCAGCATCTGCTGGAGTGCTGAAGACCTCATTCCCTGCTCCAAAATGACGTAACATCTCACGTGCCTCAGCTCGCACCGTCTACACCAGGAAAAGTACTCGTGTTCTCTCACACTTTGTGCGAAAATAGAAAACACGGTAAAAAATACATTCTATTGAAAAGAGTACAGAACATATAAGTGCAACAGGTACCATACTGGGGCTACAGTCAGATCACGTTGCTGCTTCTGAAGTAGCAGTATTGATACCTTAAAATTTAACACAGCTTAGGTAAAAAGTTAGACAACACTAAATCTCAGATAGTGCTTGGCAAGATGTAACTGACTTTTGCACATGAACTGAATACTTACGATACTGTAATTAAGAAAAAACATTGTGCACTTGTATTTCAGAAAAAGATAACACTTAGCTGTATGCTTTAGTATTTATAATAACTAAATTTTTGTTTACTATTTAGGAAATACTAGCACTTAGTGATCATATGTATTAGAAGATATCACTAGTTCACACTTCTGCAAATATGTTAATTTAGAAGTTAAAAATATCTACCAAGACCATAAAAAATAACTCTTCATTCTCTTCCTCAAATTAATCACATTTGCAAACTTTTATTCAAGCTCATTTATCTTCAAACAGTAGTAATTCATTAGATCAAGCTTTCACTGAAGAATTCACATAAAGGTCACTCTTGTGCACAACCTTACTTTACTGACAAATCAACATAGAGTACTATTTAGTGCTAGACACACTGAGTCCACATAAAATAATTTATATTTATTAGCCACTTTCTCTTCCAGACCTACTCATGAACACTTATTTCTGATCCTTTATTCAAAGACAAATCAAATAAATTAGTAAAATTCAGTAAAATGCTAAACTTTAATTAGTTTAATTTAACAATTTGATTCAATGTTGTTATTCACATGCAACAACAATCTTCCAATAATCTGTAGCTAGGAATGTCAAATCAATCTAAATTCTGCTGATAATTTGCTGTTTAAAACTACTGTGTAAAGTTTCATTTTTCTTTTCTCAGATTTATTTTTCCAACACAAAACTATACCTTAAGGTTTATGAATGTATGCAGTTACGGTGAATTCTCTGAGTTATGTGCTCTACAGATACTATGATTTTCTTAAGGTTTTCAAACAGTGAATTACTTTTTCCTTTTGAGTTCTGTCTCAAATGAGCTATCACCTAATACAGTAGTACCAGCCTACAGAGTATTTCAACTGCATACTAGTTAGTATTTTGCACAGCTGCTATGAATACATAGGGTAAAGTCAAACTATACTTGAAATCTAATCTTACTGACATTCATGTTACCACATCAACATTGACTTAATTTTCAGTTCTTAGCCATTACCAACCCAAGATACACAAGACCTGACTAGGCTGTAGGGGTCTTTTATTTTGTACATTGGAAGTTTTTAAGTTTAAGATTGAATGTTAACTTTTTAAAGGGGAAAAAAATCCACTAATATTTTTCTTATTCCAGTTAAGAAACACAATAAAAATTATGAACCTAGAGCCTGCAAACAAGTGAAACAGGTGTAACTTGTGACTGGAGGAAAAAACATGGCAAATAAATGGAACTGAAACTGCAAAGACTCAAAAAGATTGTGAGAATTGTGAGCAGCTGGTGCAGAGAGAAAACTGCTCATTTGCTTTGCAAGATAAGAAAGTCTTCTGTTATGCGGCTCTACATAAAGCTCGCTAACTCACTTATGTTACAGTCTTTACAATATTGAATATCCCGATTTATAATTTTTCACTCAAAATTGTGAAAAATGAAAACTGCTGATCAATACTATAAGCAGCTAAATACCATTTGGCCATTACCACAACTAACTTAACAAACCTAAAATCAGTGGAATTTTTACAAGACAAGTATTGACTGGACTTTGGCAACAAAACAGCCAAAAGGAACATGCAGTGGAGATAACAGACCATTGTTTCTCAAAGAAAAGTAGTTCCTGGCTGTCTAGTAGATCAGGAGAACTACTGAATGAAGTTTTACCTACTGTAGTGAAAGAGCAAAGCATTGGTAAGTTAGAAGATTCTGCAAAGTTAGACTTTTCAGTGCCATCGTCAATAACCCATATTAGTAATTATTTAAACTAACATCTCAAGCCTTCCCAGAAGCCATTAAAGATGCATTTAATTCAGAAGCACCCTCTATTTGTCCTCAACTCCTAAAGAACAGCAAAGATCAATCACTGATTATGCCATCAAAACTAAAGAAATACAAAGACTTCATCTGGATAAAAAAATTGCAGTCATCTTTATATTCATAATATAACCTTCAATGGAGCACAAAATGAGAAATTTAAAAGAAATAATTGCACGGCTTCTCCCAGACTGTGAGTCTCTTCATTTAAATTTTCAAGTCCAGTAGTATATGTTAAACATTAAGAGAACTACAATACTTCACAGTAACAATAATGCAGTATGCATCTCAGCCTCCCTGTGTAGGAAAAAACGTTCAGATTTATGTCTTGTCAGAGATGCTGACATACTAAAATAATGGGCGAGCTTTCCTGATTTCCAAACTGCTCTTATTTTCATATCTGAAAAGAAATTTACAAACAATTGTGTCAAAAACTGAAGCTGCTGCCTGGGAAAGCAAAATAAAGACAGCAAGTTGGACTTTGCATATGAGGCTGAAATTAAGAAAGATGAGAGAACATGAAATGCTGTCATCCTAAACCTTTGAAGCATAGCATTTCTGTACACTACTAAAATCACGCTGAAAAAATAAAAAATAAAAAAGTACTCCACTTAACACAGTCCTGAAACACATTTCATATATTCGAACATCATTACACTATCTACTTCATCATCAGCTGCAGAAAAAAGAAGGCCGACACACCGTCTGTCACCTGTGACGAAGTTCAGAAAAAACATGTTTTCTTATTCACCTCCAAAATGTTCATATAATAACGTCATATTCATAAGAAGAGCCATCGTGGTCAGATCAAGGTCCCATGATCCTGTTTCTGACAACTGCCTGATTGCTTGGGGGAACAGTACAGGAACAGAGTGGTTATAAAGTGATTCTTCCCTGGTTTTGGCAACCAGTAACTTTGGAGCCTCCCGAGGCAGTTTATAACTGGACAAGCATGTACAATAGTTCAATGCACCTACTGCACCTTAGTATTGTCAAATGGTTTTTTTGAATACATTTATACCTTTCTCCTTGATAGTATTCTGTGGCAATGAGTTCCACAATATAATTGGGACGTATATGAAATAGTACTGCCTCTCTTTCAGTAGAGATCTCCTGCCTGATAATTTAAACTTGATGCCCCTTAGCTCCTCTATTATGAAAAAAGCGAAAAACCATTCCCTATTCATCTTCTCTACACCTTTCATGATTTTATAGATTTGTCATATTCCTTCCTCAGTCATCTATTTTCCAAGCTGAAGAATCTTTGTCTAATCTTTCTTTGTCTGAAAAGCATTTCATGCCTGTGATCATCCTTGTAACCCTCCTCTGTATTTTTTTTTTTAAATTCTTCATATCCTTTTTGATATAGTGTCCAGACTCCATGCAGTGTTCAAGATGAGGGCCCACATAATGAGTGGAATGACGATGTTTTTCTGTTTTGTTCTCAACACCTCATAATTCCTAACATCCTATTTGCTTTGAGGGTTTTTGACTGCCATTGAGCACTAACTGATGTTCTCAGAGAACTATTCACAATCTCTCCAAGCTCTTTCCTGAGTAGTAATAGCTCATTTAGAGGCCACCATTGTGTTTACAGAGTGAGTTATTTTCCCCATAATTTCACATTTACCAGAATTGAATCTCATGTCATCTTATCATCCAATCATTCAGCATCATGAAATAATTCCCCAACTCATCACAATCAGCTTGAGATTTAAGTATCCCAAATAATTTTAGAAAAAACAGAAAAGTTTGTTAGCTTCTATTAGTTTCTTTTTTCCTTTTATTTACAACTATGTCAGTGAAGGCCTTAATAACACTGCACCAGGAACAAATTATTTCATCTTTAAAATATTAATACCTTTTTTCCCTTTTAACAAATTATTGACTCATAAGAGGAATCCCTCCTCCTATGCTTTTAAAAAGCATTTGGTGAGCTCGTTGACAGCTTATTGGAAATCCACGTACTCTTTTACTGACAAGATCTTTCTCTTTCATGCGATCTCTGACTCCTTCAATGAATTCTAGTAGGTTTTTTAAAAAGAAACCTATACTGACTTTTCCCCCAATATATTATTTCCTTCTGATACAGAGGAATCACTATGAATCACTCCTGGAGGCCTTTCAAAGACTATCGCATTTACTCTTTTTCTGTTTCTCTGATGAAAATAGCTGATTTCAGCAGTAAGTTACATACTAGTTGGTTGCTCTGAAGCTTCTTATTTGACTTCTTATAGAACCCTGGCTTAATAACCATCTCATCCTGGAATTTGATTATTGTGCGATCTATCAATTTGTCCTAAGATCTCTTCTACTGATATGTCACATTTCAGACAGTTCCTCAGAATTATAACCCGTTTAAAATAAAATAATAATAAAGTGTGGAAACTGGACAAATAAATTGGAAATAATCATGTTAGTTGTTCTTATTTGAGCTGAGCATTGCTTTTGCAGGCCACTCATCTATTAACCTCATCAGCTCCCTTTTATCATTAGCCTTTACAACTGTTAACAAGCTCCTCAAATGCAGTTTTGGGTGATCTCACTCTGATTTTTTATGTAACTTGCCAGCATTTATACTCTTTTGTATTTTCCTCACTTGCACAGGACTTACTCTTGCTAGAGAAGCTGTCTTATTACCTCTATTATTCTCCTTTACTAGTTTAAACTAGGTTTTTTCTGTTGTTATTTTGAAGTCTGTCAGTGGTGATTTAAACATAGCCTTTAGACAGCTTTAATTTTTCAGCTTCTATATGCATTGTTTCATTTTTCTCTTTTTTGTAGGCCTCTTCATAACCTATCTTTGACTGTGGTGAGGGCTTCCTACGCATAATACTTATTACTAAAGAACAGTGCTCATACCTTGTGCCTAATTTTCCACACTGCTCACAGTTAAACAGCTGCATATATTTTCTGAGTTCTTTCTTTGCTCCAAAATGCAATTAAATTATGACGCTTTGCAGAAGCTGGAAGTAACATATTTAAGAATAGCTTAAATGTACTACTGACAAACTCCATCAGTACTTAATTTATAAATAAGAGTAAACACAGATTAATTCAACAGTGGGAGCTAGACAGGGCCATTCTTCTCCCAAGCCAGACATCCAAATCTCAGAGCCACGTGGACAAGTCACCACGTGTGTGACAAAGGTGATGGAGGTGTTGTAATACTTATTCCAAGTTTGTTTGTCTTCATTTTTTGAAGCTAATAGATCAGCCTTAGCACTGCATTACTTACTTGCATATTCCTTTCTAGAAAGGACAAAGAAAGTTCTATAGCCTCAAAATTCAGGCACTTAAAAGCTTCCTGGTTTTACAGAGAGAGGGTGACATGGCTTGAAGAAGTCTTTTGATACATCACCTGCCTGGTACACAGAAGTAACTCCTTGGACCAAAACTTCCGCAGTGAAGAAAACTGGTTGTGCAAAGAAGTTAGAGATCATGACCAGCGCTGCACCAGCAGACTGCCACGATGAACCCAATCCTCTTCTCTGCCTACACAGGGAAATCTGAAGTGGGGAAATGCTTTCTCAAGCACTCTCGGGTCTTGGGGCATCAGCATAGCCTACGTGGTTTAGTAGGCTGGGACTGCGAAGGAGAGAAACTGCTCACCCTCTGACTGCTCCATGGAGCTCCTGGCACAGCTCCTTCTGCCCTGACCAGGAAAAACTGGCAAAGCCTGGCTGGGAAACCTGGAGTAGTTTGGGCAGGTTATCAAAACATTACCGGAACAACACTTAGGGAACAGAAATAATGGGAAGCGTGAAACATTACAGAACTGCTAAAGCAAAGGACCTTTTCCTTCCTTAGCCCACATGGGTTCTCCCTGACTGAATATGAAGGACTGGCTGAGAACAGCAGGAATGCAAAAGCTTCTCAAACACCGTAAGAATCCTTTATGATAGTGACGGAAAACCTACTCAGTGCTGTCACACTATAGTCTCCCCTACTTTCTCCAGTATATAATATAAAAATACCTAACATCATCATGGTATCACATGTATTTACAAAAAGTCTCATACGTGTTCTTTGGGGAGTGCTTCATCCAAAGGCTGATCAAATATTTCCACTAAACAACAGCAGCACCTTATATTACATACATGTTACAAGTTACTGGAAAAGTGTGTTTTAAAAAAAGACTTGGGAGTAGTTTACTGAAACTCAGTTTGAGTTTATTCCTCTGCCTATAAAGGCACATTCATTCTCTACATCCAGCAGTAGAGGTCTTGAAACATTCACAAATACTTTTCAAAAAGCTTATGATTTCTCTATAAAAACTACCACATTTTGAAAATTCTGGTGTCTGGTAAGGCAAGGAAGGCTCAGCTGGAGAAATGAAACACATGAGAAGTGAGGTGGAACCACATCTCAGATGCACACCATGCTGCATGCGAAGGCAGTGTCCTGAGACAATGCCCTGCACAGACCCCTGGCACATCTGAATACTGGATTGCAGGCTATGATTTTTAAAGATCCAAAAAAACTACGTCTTTGGGGGGGGGGAAAAAAAAAAAAAAAAAAAGATACTTACTGGGAGAGTTACTTTCTTCAAGTGGCATTCCGTTTGCAGTAGTTCATAAACATATTTAGTAATGATCTGGAAGAAAAAAAAAAGAAAAAGAAATGCAAATAGATATCAAACCACTTACAGTAATGAAATATCCAGGCAGACCACTTAACAGCTAGTTGGTTAAACTGCTAAGCACTTGTATATGTTTTGCCACTTATCTGAATCCTTTACTACACAACTAATGATAGAACTTGAAGCTTTACACAAAAAGTTCCTCTCTGTCCCTCAGAAAAGGCTGCTTGCCAGTACAAAGAAATTGTAACTGTACCTGTGAATCCATCACGTGCTGCTGTGTGAATAATTATGTGCCTCAAAACTAAGGATTATAACCAATTAATATATACTCAGGGGTACAAGAAAGGCTCTCTTTTGCAAAAAAATACTTTAAAAGCATTTTTTTCCCATAAGCAGGACTCCTGAAACCCTCTTCCCTGCAGGTTCACTTCATGAGCTACATGGAGAGCAGATCTGTAGTCACCCTCAGCACAAGTTGTCTTGCCGTTTCTATTCACTGAACAGGAGAGGAATGGGTCAAAGGTTTCTAAATAGAAGAAAAACCCTGACTGATTCCCCACTATGGGGGAGTTTAAGTCTCTTGTCTCCATGTAGAAATAAAATTGAAATTTTAGACCTGAAACAAAAGGAATTATTTCAAAGAGCAACCAAAAAAAAATCAACCTAGTCGCAAGGAAAGACTTGCCGTCTCAAATGTAACAAAGTTGTTCACACTTCAAAGGCTTGCCTAATATCTAGGGAAATTTTTTTTTACCCTTATATATTCTAAGAAAAATGGAGATGCAGATGTAAGAACTTTCTAACTATTATTAATTTGGGAATTAAGCTGCGGAACAAACTAAAGCGCTTTGTCCGTATGGGGCTGTAAAAACAGTTTGGAAGTAACTGCCTGGATTTCACTGGCTACAGGAGTTTAAAAAAAGAAAAAAAAAAAAGGAAAAAAAAAAGCAACTTAAAGAGGAAAAAAAGTGCTCATTAAGAGCCTCAAATGGTGTTTGCCTTCCCTTTAAAGCTTGGAGAATTATGTTTAAATTCCAGACAGGACAAGATCTAAGTCCCAAAATATTAATCCAAGAATATCTGGGTACAAACCCAGCTGGTATTCTTTAGTCCAACCCCTCAAGGCCACAATTACAGCCATCTGAACCCACAGCATATTAAGCCACAACAGAAACGTCGCTGTAACAAAGCTCTCAAGTGATGGCATCTTAACAACACACTATGAACTGAGCAAGTAGGAGCCAGGGTATCATAAACTTCAATTTTAATTTTCCAAATGCACAATTACCAAATAAAGTTTCAATGAAGTCCAAAAGTTTTCATTATGTACATGTGAGCAAACACAATATGCAAACGTTTGGAACACATTCGAACAAATTAGAGGTACTGATGAAAGCTAATTAAAAATGTTGGCACGTGCCCCTCCCTTCCTTTCACAAAAACCCCAAATCTTTATTAGGATTATGTGAATTCTTTGCTACCCTGCTCAAATATGTTTATTGATAGAATTATGTTCAAAAAACTTTATGGTTTTAAAGAAAATCAGTCTTACTGAACATTACTATCTACAGGGAAACTGCATTTGGAGAAGGAATTTAGCTGGGAGCGATGAGTTGATTTAAGACATGTTTATCCCCAAAGCAGTATGTTAGGAACATGCATACAGTGTAATTTTACCTTCAGGGCCAAACTTTTTATGGTTCACCGAAATCAACTTCAGTGTAATGCCAACAAGTAAAGCAGTTAAGTTCCTGCAGTCTCAGATGCCGATGTTGTACAGACATTAAAATGAGTATAATGATAATATGGCCTCAAACATAGAAATTTTATTTTTCACTCTAAATCCAGGCATCTACTAACCATCAAAACCACTAAAAGAACACTCAGAAGATAAAAAAATTGCTATGAAGCAAATGTATTTTAGACACCACTTGCAAAAATCTACCCCTTTTTGCAGCTATGTGTTTGTATCTATTTCTTCTATTCTCTCTCATCTATTTAGACTGTGATGTCTTCAGGGCAGAAGTAAACCTTGCCTCATTTTTTCCACAGCCTGGCTCAATGGGGCTGTGATCCGAACTGGCTTTTTATGCACTACTCTAATAAAATAAAAAGCAATATCAGCCTTAAAAATTGGACTGTTAAATCAGTAGAGCATTCTGGTATAGCAAAGACTTAACCTAATGAAAGCTTTTAATAAGAGTAAACATGAAGAAAGATATAGTGGGTTGGAGGCTTGGATGCAAAGTGTGAGATTATGATCCTCAGGCAGCTCAGCACCTGGATGGTCTCCACGGCCCAGACAGACTTGAGGAAAAACTGCCATAAACTTCCCCAGTTTAAGACCACAGGAGGGTTTTTTTGGCAGCAGAAGATCAACAAGTTCAGGGATATCCTAGCAATGGCTCATATGCTGTCAGCTTTAAAGGATGGAAGGTGATACACAAGATATCTTGAAGTAGCATCAAAGCCCCAAATTTCCCAGAGTTGAAAACATCATCATAATGGCTAGGTTTCCTGCACTTAGCATGGATGTGCCTGGAAAATCTAGCACCATTCTGTCTGACCTAGGAATATGGCTGCAAGTACTGAAAATGCTACAAATCCAACATTACATTTGGAATTTTATGCTTTTATTTACTTCTTGTGATTTTATGGCTGATCTGTAATTTTGAAAAATTAACTCTTAAAATACCTTTTCTATAGGCATTAAAAAGAGAAGGGAACTGTGCCATTTTATTTATATAGCACTAGTTAGACTTACTATTACAAATCTATACAATTTAAATAGCCACAACTTCTTTTAGTAGTAGTATTAACTTGCGTATGCTGGTATTTTATCTTTAAGATCAGAAAACCATTGCAGGATGTTGAGAAGTGTCTTGTGACTTCTAGCATGAGAAGGTGAGTATGGTTACACTCCATGAACTCTCCTGGACTAATCATCGGTCATATGGTTGCTCATGACCACAGGTACTTAGTGACAAAGGCTGTTCAATCCAGTCCAGTGTTAATAACTCATCTGGAACTATCACGCAACAAATTGTCCAGTACAAGCCATTCTCAAGGCAAACTGTGACACTTGCTAGAGACTTCTACTCATGTTATTCATACTAACCTGGGATATTTATGCTTTTTCTATGGCTCTTGCAACTCATAAGGTGTACCAACACTTAAGCAGTACGCTGCGTTGTAATTCAAGGTAATAAGGTTGCTGGTGAGCAGGCAGCACCATGTCTGAGATGGGAAAGGAAAAAGAACCAATAGTAAGGCTTGCCCAGAGTGTATGAAATTAATTGCCAGATGAATGGAAAAAAAATGGTAGTGTTGCACTTCTTGTATGAGACAATGGAAACTTCAACCCCATTTTACAGTATCTCTGCTCTTTATACACTTCCAAGTGCAGCCTATTAGGAAAACACATCCCAAATAGGGTAAGTATCTGAACTAAGCAGTATCAAGGTGTTCTTATTGCCTGCTCTGAGAACTGGGGAAAAAAAACCCAAACACAAACCCTAGAAAATTCCATGCCTCTCATCCCCTATTCTGATAGCAAGGGAGAAATCCTTTCCAACCACAAAAAGGTACTTAGCCTAACACTTCCATCCCACAAAAAGGTTGTATTCAAACTGTAGGACAGAAGAAACTTTCTTCCCAGCATAGACTGGTCCTCTTTGGAAAGGAACTAAATGGCTTATACTTCAATTTGCTCCCAGCCAGCTGAGGAGCCAGTGTCCTGCCTCCTATAAGCTTGAGGATCTTCCGCCTTAAATGAAGTCACAGCTTTTCTTACTTTTGTCAGACTAGAAAAATTTCCAGAATGAAGGCAGGCTGATGATAGCAGGGACCACAGCCGAGCAGAACATGTCCTGAACAGTAAAAACAGTGGATTATCCTGGGCATATTAAAAACACGAGTACGTAATCTCTGCTACCATTTCCTTGTTATAGTTTTCATTCACCTACTGTGGACAAGGTTGAGAGCAATAATACATATGGTTCAGGACAGGAACCAAACTTCAGTGCTCACAACTGCCCTTCTGAGGAGCTTAAAACAGTCAGTCTTCTGACTTATGATGGACATTAACAGTGTGAATACCTCCAGAAGTACCTTTTCAAAGTGCTAGTGGCCCCAAATATGACATCTGCAAAGTTCAATAGTCTTATAGATAATTGGGGGATAGACTTATATCATGAACAGTGATCCTTCATATGGATCCGGAACATAACCTATTTTAATTATAGAGAAATTAAATTTGATGACTTGGATGGCTAGCAAAAAGGATAGAGACAGAGAAGACCACAGAAAGAAAAGAGAAGTACATTATCTTATGACAGAGTTGAGATTTTACCCTTGCACTGCTAAATATTCTGCACAATGGTGGCCAAGACTATAATGCTGCACACAGTCTGCAGAGCAAAACTGAAACTCCAGGTGGAAACATAGTTCTGGTACACATAACTGTAGTACACAGTCATTGGCAAGGTCCTGGCTTCATATGACTTGTGTTCTTTTAAGATTATATTGTTCATATAGAGGACTTTCTTCAGGACTGTTTTCAATTACCAGAAAGCATTGAAAAATTCTGTTAGCAGCATAATTTGTAAAGTCTTTGCAATACACCATCCTGAAGCGACACGATCAAAAGATCAATACCTGCATACAACTATGTGAAAGGAGAAATTAAAGACTAAGAGCCATCGAGACCAATATGTTTAAAGTTAAAGTTAAAAAAGTTAAAGTCCTGAAGGTACTGAAGCCTCAACATGGTAAGTGGAGACAAATACCAAAGAGACTCTTCAATGCACTAAGTATTGAAGGTCTTTAAACAGCAAAAGCCTGGAAAAGAGGACAACCAAAAGCACACTCACAAAGCAAGGAGGCAACTCCAAAATAACTCAGTTTAAAATAATATACCCCAATTTTAAGTCTGTAAGAAACTGAAAGAAGCCTTATAACACATATCAAAAAGGTCAAGAACCAGCCTGGCACACAAGAGGAAGAACAGAACTGCAGCTGACCCACTGGTGAACTTTTTTGTAACAGAGATAGCCAGGTATACAGACAACAGATCACAACTCAATGACTTGTTTCATAACACCTACATCCTAATCCAGAAGAGCTGATTCAGTACATACCACATCAAAAACCATGCTGGGATGCAGTGAAGTGCACTGAGCCTTGCTCATCGAGTCCCCCAGCTCCTGCTGTGCTTTACAACCCAAGCCCTCTGAATTCTCTTTTTTTCCCCTGAGAGTGCTCCCACTTTCAAAACCAACCATGGGTAACTCCACCTACCACTAGAATATGTACACGAACAGAACAGCAAACCTACTGCAGAAGGAAAAAAAAGAAAAAGACAAAGTAAACTACTCAAACTTGCAAAATGTTTTCTCAAGAGTGAATTCTCTGCTAAAAACAATTTAAGGAAATGGCATAGGCCCGTGTGATTTGTGGCCTTTCGCTTCTAAACCGGCACCTATCGGTAGTCACTGGAAATCATTACCACGCAACAAACGTTCATGGATTCACAACAGATGTGAGGAACGCTTCAGTTAGCGCAAACCACAAAGTCTCTTTGAAGACAATCAAACGCCACATGTCCCTCTCTTCTCCCATATGCGCATCCCTCATGACCAAAACGCCAACAACCCTGTCAAATGGCTGGTGTATGGTTAACACATGATAGAGAATTAAGAACATGTGACATGACAAAGGATAAAGCGCATGTGAGCAGTTGACATTTCAACCACTCACGTGATGGAGGACGGATTACAAGACCTTGGAGAAAGGATAAGGGAGTGCAAGCTGTTAATCCAAGTTGTCCACATCATTGCCTGCTCCTACACACTTCTAGCAGGTTTCTGGGAAAAAAGGGAAATGGAGCAAATCACTCGTTACATACATTCTTCTGGTGGACCAGATCCAGCTGGATGGATCTGCGATTTCCCACATCATGTTCCTCATTCACAGCTATTCAAAACACAAACAGAACCCCATCACCACCATTACGACTCTTGTTACTGCTTTTCACTGCTCCAAGGACTAAAAGCGAATGGAGACAGAACTACTCTCTCAAAGTTAACAGAGGCTACTTCCCATCAAGAGTGAGATGTGTTGGCAATGATACACTTACTCAGTGGATAGGAGGCTTCTGCCTCTGAAGATGTCAACTTGTGAAGCGACACTCCTTAAACACCTTATCAGATCACTTGTTCTCATTAATTTTTAAAGACAGCTCTCAAACTACATGGAAGTGCAGAGAGTAGGAGAATCTAATGGCAATAATTTTGCTTGTAGGTTTTTATTAGTGGCCACATTTTCTCGAACGATATAGATATTGCATTTAAAATTAAGGAGATTGTAGCTAATAAAACATAGGCGCGATAGTGCTTGCTTTCTTGCTTGACTTCCTGGTTTTTCATAAGTCATATCATAAAAAGGGTTAGTACATTATTAGTGTCATTAGTAGTTCATTATTCCTCTATTAACCTTATGAGTTAACCTCAGTTTAATTTCCCACATAAACATATATTACAGAAAAAAAGAGAAAAAAAGAAGGGAAAAAATTACAATTAAAATATTACTGAAAAAGACATGCTCAGAAGCCACTGAAGTCTGAACACCTCCACCTTGTACAGTAACTCGCTCAGACATAATTTGCTATGCTTTGAGTTGAAGTAAAGGAAAATGCAAGGTTTTTTATTTTTCTTTAGAGAATGCAGAAAAAATTCAACCTTAGGTTCACTTGTCAATTCCCACCCCGTGACAGAACTGCACTTAAAATGTGTAACAGCTGAACATTACCAGTTCGCCTGACAAATCCACATATAGACCAAAATCACCCTCATTTGTCTTTGTGTTCTTTTTTTCCTAAAGTAGTATGTTTGACTTGACTTCACACAGTACAGCAAGAGATTCACCATCAGCTCCCCAGACTTCTAAAATTCCTTCAACTATCAATTCAGACCTGACATAACAGGTTACAACCTCTTGAATCTAACTTTCTCAAGAAATGGATCTTTCACAGGCATAGAAAGGATACTATTTTCAAATAATTTAAATTCAGCCTAAGAGATTAAGCCCCTCAGCACTACTAGTATTTTCTAAGAACTTCAAGGCAGTGTACACAGGTTGGAGGTTTTATCACTAATCTTAAAAATAAACAAGTATAAACCACTAGAAGCAATGCCATTATGAGTAATGGATTTTCTTGTTTTATAAGATTTGTCTCCTCATTGGTAATAAGCACTTTAACACAAAAAGAGAAAATGAGCACGAGCAGGAAACAATCCTTATAACAAACAGTAGTCTACCCACAACTTCTTCCTCTTCGCAGTGTAAGAACAACAATGTTCAGTGAAACAAATGCAAAATGAATTCCAACTGACTGCCCTGCGGCAAATCTCAAGTGGTGGGACTGACCCGAGGCTTGCTACTGTGGCTGCCACAGCCTTGGTTGAATGAGCTTTATTTTGACCCTCAAGTGACAAACCTGCCAATAAGTAACAATGAGAGATGCAAAGGAACTTTTTGACATACTGCTTTTGGACGCAGACTTACCTAAGAACTGGCACAAACAAAAAAATCCACCATCACCATGCCAGAACAAAAAATCCTAAAAGCTGAATGGACTTTCTAAAGGCCCTGTTCACTGCAAGCTAAGGGGATGTGTGGGAGGGAATCAATGGCATTTTAAAAATCCACAAAAGACCTCACTTGGATTATAGTGTGGGAGAACAATTCATTAAGATGGAATTGACATTACCTCTAAGGGATTTCTTGCGTTTTCTACTGAAAGCAATTCAATTCAATCTTAACACATGGGTGTGATATTCTGGATTCTGAGTTGACTGATCACAAATAGGATCTCAAGATCTTTTGAGAGAATTAAATGAAAAACAACAGGGATTTGTCATGAAGGCAGCATATACTGTTGATGTGATTTGACCCAATGTTTTGTTACATGGTCTTTGCTGACACCTGTTGGTTTATTTTTTGTTTTTCTTTTTTTCCTTTTTAAGAAAGCATCTCTCATTTTAGAAATCGCTTGACAATTATTTGGCTTCAGAAATGGCTTAATTACATAACCCATCTTCTGAAAATTCTGAATTCTTTTAAAATATGCATACATATACATATATATGTATTAGTACCAAGCAGAGGCTTCAATCAAGCACCTTGTGCTATAAGCAATTAAACATCAGCAGAAAGCATGACCTCTATCTCCAAGCTGAGATAAGAAACAAAAGGATGAAAAGGTTGCAAAACAAAGAAGGAAACTAAAAAAAGCCCAAAAGAGTAACAGAGGAACAATATAATGAGGCTTATGAGCATGTTTTAATATTCCAATTCAAGAACTAAAACTTAGGATTATTACCTCTAAATTTCATATTAGAGACGAGTTATGAAAAGGGATCTGGAAGAAAGAGCAGTAGCAGTTTTGATTATTCCAACTATTAATGAAAAAAATATAGTTTAGGTGGAGAGGTGGTGCTATGCAGTTTTGAAAGGTTAAAAATCCATGCCAAACCCAACTGACATATCAGATTAACATAGTTAAAGCATACCAGCTTTTGTAGCCACAGACAAAAAAGTCAGTGATGTGTCAAGCATCTCATTTTGCCACCTTTGATTTCTCAGCAGAAATGACCAGATAAATATTCACAGATGGACTGAAGGCTTAATTTTATGTAAATCCAGAGCAGAACTCAAATTAACACCTTCTTTCCATAGCAAGATGTCTTAACCATTTTGCCACCACGCTCCAGAAGAGTAGTGGGTCAAAATAAATTTGATTTACATAAATTTCGCTGAAAAGGGCCATGGCACTGACGATTAGCAGTATTTATTTTTTTCTTTTCTTGGCACAATTAGTAGTTGATACCCTCAGGACACAAAACACAAAAATGTTCATAGTTTCACTATTAAGTAATACCTGCACCTCTTTTTACTAGGTCAAGTAAACCAAATAGATTGAACCGGGGTCATTAACTCATCGCATACTTAAGGGGCAAACTCAGGACCCTCACTTGCTTTGAGTAACTGACAAAAGCCTGCAGTTAACTTCTAAGAGAAATGGCTAGCTTTCTTTCTGCTTTTCTAGTCTATGGTTATGATACCTAGCAGTCTGAAAGAAACTTCCCCTTAAGGAGAGAAAAACCTGCCCTGAAGGCACCGTCTCTTCTGGGGGTATCAAGCTGAAGGTTAAGAAAACACCTTGGACATTGATGAACCTTTTTCTATTCTTTTTCCTCACTGTTTCTCAAGAAAAGATTTCCTTTTTCTAGTCCACATGATTGAGCCTATCTAACCTAGCCTTGTGTTCTGCTGGCAAACAAACTCAAAGAGCGAGCAAACCACAAAAAACTCCAGGTACGGCAAATGCCAGGAGAACTTTCGACTAAGGGGTAAGGAAGATTGCTTCATATGTGACAAGTAAAAACCTGACACTTTTGCTCTTGTGGAAAATACAGGAAACCATTTAATTCAACAATGAAATAAATTATTATTTAAAATGTCTTCATTAAATCATATTTGGAAAGGTTAATTTATGTGGTTTTTTCCACTTCATTTTTAAAACAATCCTGTGAGGAAGAAACATTCTTGGTAACTGAGGTTTATAAAATAAACTTCATAGCCCATACTACTTCACTTACTGTAAGAGGACAGTGTGTAAGGATATTGTTAGTTGCTCATGAATATTTATGTCGATGATGTCCAAAACCACAGCAGATCCTTTCTTCCTATGAAATTATGACTGAAAAACTAATGTAGCCAATCATGCAGCATGCACATGTCCAAAGACAGCACATCAGTGTAGTACTTCACTTTAAGCTATGTGGGCACAAGTACTGGGAGAAGAGGAAAAAGAGCTAATAGTGAAGCTCTGTACACTACAATTTACTGTGTTTTAATGAATTTTACCTACATACTTTGTTTGGGAAGGAATCACATCTTTCTCAGTCCAACCACCAAGATATAGTCCAATGACACATAAAATTGCTTAACATGACAGTGATTAAGAAGGATCACAACAATTTATGATTTTATGCAAACTTTACATATTAGCTGTGTCTTTGACTTTCTACTGAATGCAAATATTGTGAGAAGAAAAGCCTTTTTTCTTGTCATATGGGACATTTCAAAAGCTCTAGTGGAAATTTTGCCTTAAAACAGTATAATACTTAGCATGTCCAACTAAATAACTGTTTTTTTCTAAAAAGTCTGTGAAGCTATGAAACAGCCTGAGCCAGAAAATACTGCACAAATGCCTATTCTCATGTCCATTTATAAACCATGTGACCAGGACTGGTTCATGTTGGCGTTTGTCCATTTCCCAATGGAAGTATGGGTGATGGAATCCTTTGCTCTTTTGGAGGGATGGGGCATGTGGAAGAATAGCCGTGTTTGATTAGACAAGTGGTTCAATGCAGTAGTTATCAGTAACAAATATACCAAGTAGGAAGTAATGACAATTCCTACTGAACAAAGATATCAAAATTTTGTCTGAAAAGGAAACTTCTTCCTAACATCCAGTTTCTGTAATTTTTATACTATTTCACAGAAACGTTAAGTAGGCAGTTTTATCACCTAGATACAGACAAAGAAAATGGACATCAACAACAGTGAGCAGCATGCTTGTGTGCAATTTATAATTATACCACAGCCACTAGCCTGCAGACTTCTGTGCAGCATTCTGTGTTCGGTGAAAGGGTATTATAAAATAGAAAGACACATGAAAGACATTTTAAATTCACCATGTATCAGATGAAGTGAACACAAGTAACAGTCAAGAGAATAAAATGAAAAGGTGAGATTAGGAATCAGACAGATTTTTGCCTAAAAGCAACTTGTTCTATGACAAGAGAATTTGGTACAATTATTTCTATGCCATGAGAACAGAGCAGACAATCTGCATTGAGGATGACCTGCCCTCCATCAACTACAAAATCGTATTTATTGCTCTATACAACATGCGGTGCTGCGACCACATACTGACTGAGCGTCTTCATCGCCAGTGATACTGTCAGTCAATAACCTGGGCACTGGGCACACAGGCTGATGGGTGCTCCCCCTCTGTTCTGCTCGAGGCCTAATCCAGACAGAAGAGGCAGAAGGAGACCAGCATGTCACTACAGAGTTTGGCAGCAAGCAGGATGACAAGCCAAGTCATCGCATTACGATCTACCGTTTGCCTATAATCTTGTTTTCCATGCTTCTCCTTCCCTTCCCATTTTTCTCCTTTACAAACAGAGACTAAGTTGTAAACCTGGGACTACCTTCTGGCCAGTGTTCACAAGGTGGGTCCAACACGATTGAGCTCCTGGGCGCTTCATCCCTCACAACAGGAGGTCCTGCTGCATTCGTGCCTCGGGCATGGGGAACTGCTCCTGTGGACTGATCCTACATCCAGGAGAAGCAGAACCTGCAGAGGGCAAGCAACTACTGCAGAGGCACTGGGAGCTCCTGGCAGCACCTGCGGCAATTCATGGGCAACAGCAAGGCATGGGCAGGCGGCAACACACAGCTTGCCATGAGAATCCCATTTTTGTCCCCTAATTGATGGCAGAGACCAAGCCTTTTCTTGAGTTAATGAAATGGAAGCTTTGGGTTTTTTAAGCAGCAAAATGCCTCCACTGATACTGGAAACAATTACTGCTGCTCCTTTTGATAGTCAGCCAAATAATCTGTTTTTGGCTGGGTTGAGGGGAAATGAATATTGTGGCTTCTCCTGCTATTTGTGCTGCTGGCTAATGTGCCTTATTTTCCCAACACAATATTCCTAAAATTATGAGTTGTAATGAAGGATCAAGAACATATGCATTCCTGAACGCTGGAAATCAGCCCAAAATTACGTTACTACAATCTAAGTTAGGACCCTTTCTGTTACTGAATGTAGCCTGTCCAAAAAAATCTTTATGAAACGGTACTAAAAATGTGCATCAGCCTTCATTTCTGACCTGTATTCACCTCATGATTTACTTAATTTCTATTCACTTTACCCATATTGTCTCCAGGGTTACAGGCTATTTTTATGTCAAAAATTATTAGTAGGTCATTTAATACTGCAGACAAATGAATTCTGCTTGCTAATGTATCTGACAATATCCTCAACTGGTTTCCTGTAGAGGTGGAAAGGTAAGCCCAAGAAACTTATAAACACAAGACCATAGTGAGCATTTCACCAAAGATTCTAACTTTCTAGAAGACAGTAGAAGAACAGATATTTTTAAAAACTTAGGCACACTGTGAACTGAGATCAGAATTGTCTTACAGAAAGATGAGCGAACCATTTTACAGACTTACTTTGGAATATCCAATCATACTGTATCTGTACAAAGAAAAATTTGTTCCAGAAGGAAATATTAATGGTATTATTTTATTACTTTGTAGTTTTAGCTTACTGATGTAGAACCGATCAAACTCGAAGCCATATACTTGCAACTCAATATGCACCTTGATCATTTCCACAAGCTGATTTCAATGTATCCACTGTGAAAATTATTTGAATTTTATCTACCTACAACCATACACATCTGGAAATATTTTTGCACATGAGACATCACGGTGACCAAGAGCACTGAATTATGTTGACATCTGCAAGAACTGATCAGACCTCTCACTTCATGATTAATCCTTACCCGGTCCCTAGTAAAGTAGCATCCAATGCTCTCTGACATTCCCAAAATACTTCAGTGAGAAGAGGCGTGACACTGTAAACTGAACAGTAGATCGAAACCCAGGACAAACGAGAGCTCTGTTCCTAGCTGACTGCTATGAGTACAAGCTCATGTTATCAAACAAGCTGTTTCCTTTTCTATTATAAATTGATCTCAAGGCACACACTCTCTTAAAGTGCACTTTTGCCAAACACAATGGGGTTGAGCAGGGGTATATATGCTATCAGGTAATACTTTTTCAAGTGCATCATGACACGCGCCTTGAGAAATCAGCTGGTGGAAGGCAAAATGCACTCAAACTGAAACCTTGAATAACAGAGGAATCTGGGAGCAGGCAGCAGGATCCATACTAACAGCAGCACATGACAGAACCATAGCTTTGATACAGCAAGCAACTGTTCTTTCTTCTCCGAGTCATGTCACGTCCTGACCGTAACAGTCTGACATTCAGTACCATTCCCGAACAAACGGTTAACAGCTGTGTAAGATTCATGGTGCTTCTTCCAAAGCTTTCATATTGTACTTCACAAAACTTCAGTGAATCATTACCTCCGACCACCTTACAAAACTTGGAAACCAGCACATTTTTTCCCTTAGAGGCCAGCTTCACAGCTGTATGAGCCTGGCCCCATCTACCATGGTCATCTCACTCACACCTCACAGGAACAAGTTTCATCCTGGGTCTCCCATCTACCAGGGAGCTCCACCACCGGAGTACGCAGATAGATCTCTGTAGCAACCATTCACTGTTAGGGTGTTCCTGCTTAAAGGCAGTCTGCAATTTTTTAATTGATCAGCCTGATGTGACTTTGAAGCTGGCCATGCTTTGAGCAGGGGAGTTGACTGCAGAATCCTGAGAGGTGCAACCAAAATTATTCTGTGATTCTGAGATAATAACCAGTACCACCACTAAACATACCCAAGATATCAATACCACCTTGTGCTGGTTTTGGCTGGCATAGAGTTAATTTTCTTCCCAGTAGCTAGTATGGGGCTATGGTTTGGATTTGTACTGGAAACTGTTGATAATACAGAGATGTTTTCATTACTGGTGAGCAGCGCTTGCACAGAGACAAGGTCTTTTCTGCTCCTCACCCCACAACACCAACAAGGAGGCTGGGGGAGGCACAAGAAGTTGGGAGGGGACACAGACGGGACAGCTGACCCTAACTGACCCAAGGGATATTCCAGACCATAGGACGTCATGCTCAGCATATAAAGCTGGGGGAAGAAGAAGGAAGGAGGGACATTCGGAGTTATCTTCCAACACAGCGTTTGTCTTCCCATGTCACTATTAGGCATGATGGAGCCCTGCTTTCCTGGAGATGGCTGAACTCCTGCCTGCAGGTATAAAGGCATAAGAGTTCAATCTAATGGTCCTGAACTCTAGAACGCATAATTTTTGACTGCTTGGGGAGAGTGTGCCTCTGCTCTAAAGACGAACCAAGTAGGTTTCCTCATCCCTCACAAAGATCTCTCTCATAAGACACATCAAGAGGTAAATTCTAAAAAAAACATTGCCCATTTTCACATTAATGGGTTTAGCCACAAGGTAAATTCTTGTAGCCCTTTGCTGGGACATTGTTATGCCCACATGAACGTCTAGAACAGAAAAATATGGTCCTTAGCCATTACTATAATAGTGCATGCCAGCATGAGCTTCACAAGTACAAGCATGGATGGATCACAATGATCAATCTTGTCCATACATTTTATACATATGACAGAGAGACTCGCTTCTGTCCTTCTGCGCTTAATTCAGGTAGACAGCACATGTGATATTTACTGTATTTATGTTTTAGTAACGCATGTGATACTTACCAGTCATTTGGCTGGCAGAAACTCCCCAAAGGTGCATTCCCTACACTGACTGCTGTAATCCTCAGCCTACCAAACATAATGACATACCACCGTAATACTGGAAAAGGATTCATGAGTTCTGCTATATCTTGGCCACTTATTTAAATGATATTCTGGCCGTTCAGATCTTTTACACATGCTGACTTTGAGGGTAGTTGCTCTCGCAGAAATAGCAACATTTGTACACATATGTATATGGATGTACACACACTGAAGGAGCTCAGTTTGCATCTCCTGAGTGTTGGGTAGGGCGAGTACACTGTTTTCCAGTGAACAGTTTGACTTCTGTGAAAAGCATCCCCTTTCTGCAAAAAAAAATGCCAAATCCCTCCCTCAATGAAAGATCTATGAAGTTCTAAGCTGAAGAAAAACCTTGAAGAACTTGTGCAACTATCAGCATTGTGTCCTGACATCTTTTGACACTTCATTCTGCCACAACAAAAGCAATTCCTATCTTAGAGTTTCATCATTTCTATTTTGCTGACAGCTATTTTAGCGTTATTCCCCACCTGCATTGCTACCTGCAGTTTCATACCGGTTTTTAACTAATACACAAAACGACATTTGTTTTAACTTAGAAGTTGAAAGCCTCTGTAAGTTAACAGCAACAGAAACGTTCACTTCAAAAAATTTGATGTGCATTTCCACAGTATCAAGTAAAGCAGGATTAAAAAGTTGTTTCAACAAAAATGGCAAAAAAACAAACATGTTTTTTGAAAAATTGAGATCAACTGTAACAATCAATCTTGATACATTTAATGGCATAGAGGAAATTGAGTATCAAACCCCTGAAGATCAAGCAGTAAGAATGCTTAGCACTTTCCAAGTAATTCCATTAAAAAATTTCTTCTGGTTACCTGTCCTAAATTTTTCTCTTTTGCTTGAACCTCCTGCCTTCCTACAACCTTCATGAACTATGAGTAACTTCCTTCTTTCATTTATGTCACAACCTTCAGATGGCACAACCAACTACAGTAACACTCTCTTTGTGCCTGTTATATCAATATTATACGAAAATAAAATACTCAGCCTCCAATTTTCATTTACGTTTATATTTTTTGTATTTTTCTAACCAACTTCATGGAAGCAAAAGTACACACAATATTGAAAAAGATGTCTCACATAGAACTGCAGCTTACAATGTACAAACACCCCCTTTTCTTACATTTAGTATTTTCCACTGTTGCTTAAATATCAGCACATGACAAAAGTACATGTCTAATGCACAAAAATTAATCATGTCTAATAACAAGTTCAGGTTATAGAACTTAACAAAACCACTTTCAAACACATTTTACACATTTATTTGTACTTCTATGTGAAAGTCTCACATGTATTCCAACTGGGATGGATAATATGTCAAGTTTTATCTTAAAAAAGCCACTTAAAATAGAGCCATATATACTGGAAATGAGGACAGAAGCTGAACTCCTGACTCTAGAAATTACAAACATTTTCACATACTTCTTCCATCCCGTGTTATGGTGTGTCAGATCTACAGTGAAGTGAAAGAAAGCTACCATAACATCTATATAATTTACACTGCTGGAAAGAAGACAAAAAACATATGCACACACTCCCCCACCCCCAGTTAATTCAGTGAAAAGAGAAAAATTCTTTGTTTTTCTCCTCAAAGATCTGTCATATATTATCACTAACAACATAGGGTATCACTCAAGAGAGGAACTCAAGGATTTGGCAGATATGCTGGAAAGAGTTAAGAGGTGCAACTACCCAAAAAGCACAAGAGGCAAATCTGGAAACCCTGAATGTGAGAAGGAATTGACACCATTTGTGGAGGAGCATGATGCTTTCCTGAATCATTACAGACAAGACAGTGCATGTGTTAAGGTGAATAACTACGTATTAAGCCTCTCAAAATCCTAAGTAAGCAACCTATTGAACTGATCTTCCTTAATAGTCGTAACTGCATCTAACAGCTTCAGGCATGCTAACTGGGTATTTCTGCTTGCAGTGATCAACAGAAGATAACAGATACCAAAATTCAGTTGTGATTGAGTTAATGAATTGAGCAGCTGGAGCATCTTAAAGTAATTTTAGGTTGTTTGCACATACAGAAATACAACGCTCTATTGATTTATAATTGAATTTTTTTCCTTTCAAATTACTCCTATTAAGGACTGACACAGCTGATACAGCTTTATTAAAAAATATCACTATTCGGCTGAATTTTAATAAAAATATTCCCAGAAAACTGAAAGATATAGGTCTCTTGTTGAAAACACAGATAGTGTTAAATTCTTTATCTTGGAAAAGCTGAAAATCCTGTGAAAGAGAACTAACTCTTCCAGAGTTCTGCAACTGAGGTAAAATAAACATATTTTAAAAGGGTTGCTTGATGAAAGCTGTAATCTACATATCTCTGGTTTACAAAAAACTCCTGCTGTAACAGTAGGAAAATACTTTGCCTTTCACAGAAACTTCTAATATCACGGATGGAAACAAGAACTGAACATTCACAAGACAAAGGTAAACCAACTGGTTTCATCACATATGCTGATTTGTATTCTGCCTAAGCATTGCTTAAATAGATTTGTTTCCAGTCACCTAGCTGGCAAAAGCCAGGTTTTTTTCACCACTTCTTTAACAAAAAATAAGCCTACTATATCCCATCTTACTTCCTTGCTGCAAACTCTCCACCGATTTTGGAGTTCACTACTCTATTCATTGTTTTTAAGTAGGAATGATTAATAAGACCAATGATAATCCAATTATTCTACTGTGCAATAAATCTTGGGTTTTTTTTCCCAACAAGAAAAAGGAGAAAGAAGGGAATGGATACATTTAGATAAAAGGTGGATTAGTTGTATTTTTAATTTCAGCTACATGAAAACGGTTGGTACAAAAGTTTATTAAGAACTGAGAGTCTAAACTTTTGCATATAAACCCAGGATGACAAGAATGGTTCTAATTGAACTAAAGCTGCTGAAGGTTTTATTTTTAAAAAGCTCATGATTAACTCATTGAAACACTCCCCCTACTCCAATTTTTGTCTTCTTTTTAACAATTAGTACCATTCTTTGAATTGCAGCAACTTGCAAGTGCTTTATAAACAACCATCTGCCTTATTGTATCTTCTCTGCTTTTCACTGTTTATCAATTTAAAAATGTAAAACACATTTATCAACACATTTATCAACAATGTAACAAATTCCCATCTGGGTTTATGAGATGCTCATCATTTCTTTCAAGAATCATGCTAACAATAATTATGAAACTATCTCTGAACCTTTCGAGTACTGTCATGTTACTATGATGAACCAACCTACTGCCAATTGCTGCCTACAAACTAGAAGAGTTCACTGAAGCACATCTGACATAATCATTCCAGTAAAAAGTCTTCACAAACAGCAGATTTTGAAAGCGGATTTAGCATATGCAAATGAATATATTGCATGCAACAAAGATTCATATTTAAATTTAAATTTCCTTAGGTACTATTAAGTAGTCTTCAATCCTTGCTGTCCATCTACTTCACTCACCAAAAAGAAACGCTGAAGATAAACAGATTGTTAAAAGCTGAAATCTTTCTAAAATTCTAAAGACAGTACACATACATGTTTTAGATTTTTTTGTGCTGCCCCTACTAGCATTTTCTTTCTGTTATCAAAGACATTGGTTCAAAAATGAGTGAAGTACAGGGACTTGAACCTTATGAAAATGTATTACTTATTGCTTAAGAACTACTGTCAGAGAGAAATTCAATGTCCTGCCCCATCTTTAGGTGCTTTATCTAGTTTTCTTAAAGTCTTCTGTGTCATGCTTCTGTTTCACACTTACCTATCACAAATTGAAAATAATCAAGTTAATATGAAAAAACTCTGTAACCAATGAGGCACGGATTCCTAAAGAACTGCATTTACAATTGACCTTGGTGTCCAAAAAGTGATAGGTGTCATTTACGCTCTTCCTCCAATTGGTACATTCAAAAGTCTCTATTCCATGTGGATACTTCTCTGCCTAGTAAGAAACGAGATTACACTTCAATTTATTTTAAAGATCTTGCCCAATCTCTCTCTTCTGCTCAGTTGTTTATTTTTGTCCAAATAGTACAACTCTTAAACATTTTTGCAACATTTACTCCACTGTAAAATTTTACTAAAGCAAAAACCTTCTACAACATTCATTAGTAGATGGGGCACGACATGCACAGAAATAGCACTATCAAATCACTTCCAAATGAGACCACCCAAAATGGGCTTTAACCACTTTCAAGAATAAGGATGGGGGAAATATTTCAGTTAGATGCTTTCACTCTAACTTTGAAACAGGCCATAAAGTTAGGAAGAGTTTGTTAGATTCTCAGTGAGGATTTTTGCTATCCCCATGAAAGTTTACCCTTACTTGACCGTAATACCAGACACTGAAAAAATTCAGTTCACATGCACTCAACAGACACCTGTTAAGTATTTGGCATCTAATCTCTTTGAACAGAACAACAACTTTCAACAGCCCTGGCCAAGCAAGCATGCCATGAAAGCAAATGTCCATGAATCAGCCTATATATTACATCACTATCAATTTATTTTGTCCTCTCAGTAAGATAAATTTTTCCAACCACTAAATAACTAACAG
The DNA here is from genome assembly GCF_000737465.1 of Haliaeetus leucocephalus. Lineage (NCBI taxonomy): Eukaryota > Metazoa > Chordata > Aves > Accipitriformes > Accipitridae > Haliaeetus > Haliaeetus leucocephalus. The sequence goes on along the minus strand of NW_010973034.1, from coordinate 852,341 downwards.
CAAATACATAGTAATAAGTCAAGGTACACAAACATAATTTTGCTTAATCCATGGTGTGCAGCACATAATAAAGTCTCACTAGCCAGAGAAAATCTGGAATGTTTAATGATAAACTGTCTGTGCAAAGAAACTGAAACTAGAGTGTAAGGATTTCTACTAATCATCTGCAAATTTTATTTGGAACTTGATCCTGCAGCCCTTATTCACAAGATCAGACCTATTGAGTTTATTCACATGAGCTTCGGCTGCAAGATTGGACCTTAAGTACTATCAGGTGCACGTGCAGCCTATCATCAGATTTTGGGTTATTCATGTAAGAAGCTACCCTTTCAAATGCAGACTACTTAATGCTTCCTTCTTCATTAACTTACATGTCCTCTTCTGCTGCTCTATGCTTTCATTTGTGCTATGTAAATAGCTTCTTTCTCTCAGTCATCCAAACAAATAATGCTCTTTGCAACCAAGGAGGAAATTAGTAGCAGGTGAACGCTTATTTTTTAAATTATGTTGAGACCAAGCTGTTCTTTAACTTAAAGGAGATCTGGAAAAAAAAAATATCCCATTTTACTACTTAGCGATCTTAATTATGGGTTGTCATTGTCATAATTCTACATACTTATTTTGTTCCCCCACACAAATATTAACCTTGATGGTTAATCTACTTTATGACGAGCTGGACCTAACACTGTGCACATACTTTAAAGCAGTTTATTTAGTGGGACAACACTTCTCTGATGATGTAAAATTAACCGTATCTTATCATACATAAAACATGCAAGGAATTTCTGACATAGGTGTTCTATTTCTTTGCTTTCCGTATTTGTTCTTCATAAACATAAGATATTTTCTTGTGCTATGGTGTGGTAACTGTAAAAAATAACCACAATTCTGCTACGTGCTTATATGCTTCTGCAGGTGAGGGAGGCTGCTATTACAAGAGATGGCATACAGTAGTCCTTGAACAGGACCACAGCAGAGGCACGTATATCACAGCCCACATTATAATCTACATATTTACAAATCTTATTTGACTTATTTGAAGACATGGGTAGCCAAGCAAACTGTCAGTACAGGTAAAAGTCTCTTCACTAGTGACGGCAAAAACATCTGCAAGTATTAAATGGCCTCCAAGCAATCACCAAATTATAATTACCCAAAGCTAGAGCTGTAAAAGACACGCAGAGGGACAGACAATAACTGCCTACTGATGCTAGGGAGACTCTGCTTACTCTAAGACTATGGAAGGAGAATGTCAACATAATCTTTTTCATATGAAATCTCATTATGAACAAAACCTATATGACTGGCAAAATGGATAGTTAAATCCCAGCAACAGATTTTAGCAGTATTTTCTTTATAATTCCAGCTAATTTCAATGTCATGATTGAGCAGCGGCTGAAGCTGACTGTTGGCAATTTTAGTAGCCGTAATATCAACTGAAAGTGCAGTACATGCAATAAACACAGACATCTACTTAAAATGTAAGGAGACATGTATCATGTGAGTCTAACCCAGAGTTTAACCTAGAATCCAAATCTCTGTAACTTCTGGCCAGAAAAAGAAATTAAAATAATTCAACCTTGAACTGGAATGGTACGCCTGCAACAACTGAACTGTTGTCACAAAATTGTTCTCAATCGTACTTCAAACTTGCCACATGGATTAATCGGCAGTTAGAAGCAGCTGCAACACCATGTTCTGTGCACTTCTGTTGCCATTTTAATTTTTAAAAAGCAAATGGAGAGGCTCTCCACAAAATTCAATGCCGCAATAGCAATGACTGAACCAGAATCACAAAATTATGAACAGTTCACTAAATTGTCTATTAGGAGCACATATCAAGAGGCTGCAGAACAAATTGTGTGCCTGAAATAACAGATCAATGAATGAAGAATAAAGAGATGTAAGAAGTGGAGACGTTGACGAACCATTGTAATTTGTGAAGAATCAATTTCCATACAGCCAGAGTAATGGCAGAACATCACAGATAGTGTATTCATTACTTTTAACAGCAAAAAATCATGGATTACCAAATGGAAATTTATTAATGCTCCAAGAAAGAGAGAATGATGCTGTAACACAGGGCCAGAAAGTACACCCACTTCTTAAAATTAGTAAAAAGCAATAAAAGCAGCCCACAATATATACGTACAGTAAAAAAAAGTTGCCTTGGGCAGGATGGGCATATCCTTTAAAAATTACAAAACCAGCATACAATGACTGAGCTGACAATGGAAACACTGAATACATAAAACACTTTTGTCCGATGATACAAGTGTAGCTACTTTATCATCTCACTGTATGTCCAGCTACATAAATGTTCAGCCACAAATACATATTACAGAACTCCTAAAGCCAAAGGATGATGTTTCAATGCAAAGGCCTAAAGCCAGATTTTACTACATCACCTTATAAATTATATGAGCTGCTGCTTCTTAAGCTATCACAGATTACTAAATACATCTTAGCCCAGACTACAAAATGACTAATCAGAGGGTAATATACAGCTTCTGTACTCTTCAACATCTACATCAGTGACCCACGATTCTATGGCACAAAAGCAGGTTTTATCTACGTGAACAAATGCCAAGGGTCTTGCTGGTCAGCCTCCCCTGTATTCCTAGATAAGTGTATAAACACTCATAGTGCCAAAACCAGACAATGGAGCATTTATAAATTTGTGGCTTTTTGGAAGAACTGTGTAGTATCAAGCACCTAGCAGACAACAGACAAACACAGACGAGTTTCTTTTTTCTCCAAAAACCAAAACAAATAAAAACCAGAACGATTCACCCTGCCAGATTCCTGACCACAAACCTTTTTTGCCTTTTACCTACCAATATAAACAAAGTGCATTTTCAAAGATCACTCAAACCTGAACATGGAGAATGACTATAACTAAGGCAAAAAATGCACAAGACAGATCACAGATATAAGGCACCCACTCCATGAACACATCCCACCTCCTGGTTAACCAAAAATTACAGAAAGTCATTCGTACTACTATGGGTTGAAGCTGTGGCACTCACTATTCGGATGCTCAGAACAAGGAATTTGATGATGTTGCCAAACATGTACAAGAAGGTGTGGTGGCACAGGAACCCACATGGAGACATACTAATCTTTACAGTTGTATCTTGTCCAACTCATTTACTTGGAAAACGGGGATATTTGAACAATACAGGCACTCACAAAGGTCTGCACAGCCAGACCATGGAATAGGTGCCAATCTGGAAGAAATGTGTATCAGGTAACGTAGACAATACAACGGATTGGGCTACTGCACTTTCCCGGTTTTGGAAAAACACCCAGTTGAGGTGAAAGGATGCGAGAAGCAGCAGGAGTAGCCCCCATCATCTCTTCCCCTGCCGCAGTTCTTGCAGGAACAACGAGGAGGAGGAGGTAAAAAGCAAGGTTTCTTCAATCCCCAGTAACAAAGCTCTGGCAGGACAAAGCAGTGCTCAACAGCTGGGCACCTCCAACACATCCAGCGCAGAGCCCAAGCTGTCCCCTGAACGAAATGGAGGGGCCGAGCTGGCACAGGGCACCAGACCACCACGCAGCAGGGGCCTGGCAGGGTCCACAACAGCTTTTCATCGCGGTCCCACAAGCAGAAAGGCCGTCTCCATCACAAAGCCACTTTGGGAGCCTCAGCAAGGAATTGGGAGACAGGCTAATCCCTGTTATCTGTCCTGCTAAAGTCACAGCAGTCTGGCCCGCAGCGGCTTTTCGTTTTACCCGAATGAAAAAGTAAAACCTGCACCACTGAAAATCCACTACGGTTTACCTGAGAATCGGGATCATTTGAGCAATTATTCTCAAATACCAGAAACTCCCTGTAACAGAAGAGAGTGCATGTATTTAAATTTAAATGTGTAAAAATGCAGCACCGCACAGCCCTGTGGTGTTACACTGAACACACGCGAAGCTCCCTCTTTATTTCCTCTCCTGGTGTACTGCTCTCCACCGAACCTCTTACTTCCACTTCTCTCAGCCTGGCAGTATCCAGATTAATGCTGGTGGGGATTCTTGGGCCATACCTCACTCAGCGATGCTGGTTAAGGACAGATGGAGGGCTATTCCTGTTAACCAAGACGGGCAGAGTCTTCTGCCATGCGCTCCTTCCTTGAGCCTGCACGCTCAGTGCCTACAGAAGTTCCCACAGCCTATCCTGCCATACCTAGAGAAGGCCGTGTAATTAGGTATTTCTGCAGCTTTAACAAATGCACTCTTGGCAGCACGACAAACTATATGAAACCATTTGGTGATATATTTCAGTATATACTTATTTACCCATCCAAGAAACTCAGTCAACATGCTTTATACTGTTCCCTTTGCAAACTCAATCAAGATGCTTTATACTATTTTTCCTTTGCAACAGTGTAGGACTGGCTGTCACTTCAGACATTTTAGTTTTCTTTTTGCTCTTTAGTATACAAGTGTACTGGTTGGGGGTGCACAAGAAGTTGCGGGGGGGACACATACAGCTGGGACAGCTGACCCCAACTGACCAAAGGGATATTCCATGCCATATAGTGTCAAGCTTAGCATATAAAGCTGGGGGAAAGGAGGAAGAAGCAGGGGACATTTGGAGTTATCTTCCAATAAGGCATTTGTCTTCCCAAGTCACCATTATGCATGAAGAAGCCCTGCTTTCCTGGAGATGGCTAAACACCTGCCTGTTCATGGAAAACAGTGAATTAATTCCTTATTTTGCTTTGCTCGCGCGTGCAGCTTTTGCTTTACCTATTAAACCGTATCTCAGCCCACAGATTTTCTCCTGTTTGTCACGCCATCGATTTTCTCACTTTTACTCTTCTGAGTCTCTCCCCCATCCCACAGTGGGGAGTGAGTGAGTGGTTGTGAGGGGCTAACTGCCCACTGGGGTTAAACCCCGACAACAAAGAAAGTTTAAAAGACAAAATGTCTAAACATGCACAATCAAACATATCTCTGAGTAGTCTGAATTGATGTAACAGAAATAGTAAGTGGGGAATAAATGTGTTTTATCCTTACTAAACCAATAACACTAATGAAAGTAGACAAGCCATGAGGCAAAGGCAGTTCTTGAATGACATGCCATAATGATTCCAACAGAAACTGCCGGGCAACATTACATAGTCTCTGGGAAAAAAGACTCTCGTTTGTAGACAGAGCTGTGCATCTCCTTTCTCCAAAAGCCACTCTGACGTGAGCAGCATTACTACCTAGAGGTCAGGGTTTTGAGGCTGTTCTTTCTGTTGGGCAGGGGAGGTGGTGACAGTGCAAGGAAGACCTCAGCAGACAGCTTTGCATTCACTGAGATCAGGTGCCTTTCTTCTCAAGTCAGTGCTCTGACTGCTAAAGCATTGCAATAACCATGGCACTGAAATTAAAGTCATTTTCACACGGAAAAGGAACCACCGTCAGTTGCTTCTACATCTACTACATCCACAACATCCCTACAAAAAGCCTGGGAAGTACCAGTAACATCCAAGTATCTAATACATCAACAAATATTTAATCAATTAATCATCAGAGCTCTACTTAATCCAGTGGCTCCTGGTATCTTCTGGTAACGTAAGAAAACCAGCCAATACATTCACCTTCAGCTATAAAGTAAAATGCCAGTGTTGTGGTTTAAACCCAGACAACAACTAAGCACCACACAGCTGCTTGCTCACTCCTCCCCGCTCCCAGTGGGATGGGGAGGAGAATTGAAAAAAAGAATTAGAACTCGTGGGTTGAGATCAGAACAGTTTAATAATGACAGTAAAATAAAATATAATAAAAACAATAATTAAAATATATAATAACAATAATAATAACAACAACAATAACGATGATGATGAAAAGGAATATAACAAAAAAAAGAGAGAGAAATAAAACCCCCAAAAAGACAAGTGATGCACAATGCAATTGCTCACCACCCACTGACCGATGCCCGAGCAGTGATCCGCCCCTCCCAGCCAATTCCCCCCAGTTTATGTACTGAGGATGACGTTCTACGGTGTGGAATATCCCCTTGGCTAGTTCAGGCCAGCTGTCCTGGCCATGCTCCCTCCCAGCTTCTTGTGCACCTGCTCGCTGGCAGAGCATGGGAAACTGAAAAATCCTGACCTGAGGATAAGCGCTACTTAGCAACAACTGAAACGTCAGAGTGTTATCAACATTATTATCACACTAAATCCAAAACACACTGTACTGGCTACTGGGAAGAAAATTAACTCTACCCCAGCTGAAACCAGGACAGCCAGTTTTGTACTCAGTGCTTCACCTTGACAAGAAAGTTAAAGAAAATCCTGCACTGTATAATTATATCTAGATTATACTCTACTTTGAACACATAAAGTCAAATTGTAGTCTAAATCACATCTTAAGCTCTACAGCAAATAATGGAAAATACTGTTAGAGCATAAACATGCAACAAATCTTGAAATACCTTTTGTTATATGACTGCAGCCTTACTAAATCTTTCTTAATATATATAAAATTGAAACTATCTTTTTTACAGAGAAACACAACAAAAAACACAGCACACCAATACATATACGGATGCATACATGCACACAATTAATATACCTCTCCAAGAGCTTCATAGCGCTTTTGGTTCCATCTATGTAAATCTTCACGGTAATTGAAAACAAATGGCTCCCCAGTTTTTATGTGTCTCAACTGCCCTTCTGTAAAACAAACAAAATCATTAAATTTTAATATACTTCTTCACTAAAAGACACATTTAATTGCTGTAGATTTGAAAAGAAATCTACATCTAAATATTGGGCTATTATGAATCCCTTCTCTTTTGGTGGTAGTATTTTTGAAGGAAAACAATTGTAGCATAACAACAAAATGCATTCGCCTTCAATGGTATATATTGCTAGATAAAGCTAAACACAAGTGATGACAGTGAAATTACATGCAGATATCAAATGTCAAATTGCTTTGCAAATTTGCTATGGATTAACGCTGAAATGTAAACATTAGCAGTTAATATTTGATCTGCAGTGTCAATTAGGTGATCAAATTGTAGCTACAAATCTGCTACTTCAAAAACAACTGCATTTATGAAGAAATGTGAGTACAAATTGGGCTGGAGGCTGGAAGGAAAGGAAACATTTATTTTCAAGATTAACAACATTCTAAGTTAATCTGAAGAAAACCACATCCACAATTAAGGTAAATATCTCAACTGCTAGGCACTGTGCAATCAAGCAAGAGCTCTTAGATTCAGGGTACTCTGAGATTACAACAGTAGAACAAAGCAGAATGCTTGATCAGAGCAAAACCACATGCTATTCTTAGATTCCAAAATAACTTTCTGGAGTTGGGCCTTGTTTATAGCAAAGTTTAGGAGCATACTCAACCACAAATGAAGATATGGGCTGAGTTAAAATAACAGTAATAATAAAATGGCAACAAAATAAGAAGCAAACTGCTGAAAGCAGATATCTGACCAGTAATGTTTCAGCTTATCAGACAAAACCCAAATTATGGTCTCAGAGCATCACAAAATTGCAGTAAATCAGAGAAACATTAAAAACAGGAATATGTACAAGCATCTCCTTTGAAAGCTGAAATGTCTGCATGATGAAGGTAAAGTTTCTCAGGAAAATGTTTCCTTTTGAATAGTAAGAAATTGCTAACTTAGCTCACACCTATTCAGGACCTTCACATTTTGATTCTTGATGTTTTAAATAAAATATTTAAGATCTGGGACCTCTAATAGTTATGCTTATCTGCTTACTTGATATTTTTTCCAGACCTGTATTACCTCATGGACTAGACACCACAGAAATATTTCTCAACTTCATATCCCTGTCTCAGGTCCAAATATCCTTCTTCTCATATTTTCATTACAAGTCTACCTTCAGCTGTTCCTTCTCAGCTAGTTACTTTCAAGTATGCCATCAATAGTACACAGTTGCCCTCTGCAGAAGTAAACTGGAGCAAATATCTGGTATATCTTTTCTCTGGCTTTCTGGAACCCTTGTCTCCTTCAGATTCTTTAAAACTAATAAAAATCTTCCTTATTTTTCCATCATAAAAGAAGCATGATTATGACATAAGAGTACCCAACTGTACATTTGAATTAAATGTACAAAAGCAAAATGGAGACCTTCTTGCTTTGCTGACCAGTAGCACATGTAATAGGTTTTGCTGTATTCTATGGAAATCACCCAGGCTGTGAGGTTAGTGATGGAATATTCAGTAACACATTCTAAAACATCATTCCCCTAAATTCAAATTTCATCCCTTTTTACCAACCACATATGAACCATTAACTCTGAAGTCAGTAAGGAAGACAGTAGACACTGTGCGGATCTAAAAATAAGGAGCTGAAAAGTGACAGAGCTGAACCCCTCCCATCAAAGAAAGAGCATCACTTTCATGACACTTTTAGTCTCTAAGTACCTTCCTGTGAAAGCCATCAGGGTATTAAAAAGCTAAGTGTTGCATAAATGACTACCATTTAAAGGAAAGCTCTTTTTTTTCTTTAAAAGTGGAAGATGTAAGACTGGCAGATTTAGAAACTAAAGTTCCTCTGTTCATAGAACAGGCACTGCAAGGAAGTAGAATTGTAAACGTCCCCATTTGTCCTACAGGTTTCAAACAATCTTAAAAGAGCCATTTCCTGGAGCCTGGTATTACTTTAGCTCAGAGGCTTATTTCTCAGCTGGATTTTAAAATGTATGCACTGGAAATTATAAATACTACTAACTCATTCGACACACAGACTCAGCTAGCTGCAAGTACTTGTAGTCATCACACACTTAGCTATAACGCAAAACCATGACCCACACCAGAAAAGTAAGAGACAGGCTATCACATTGCTTATCCTTCCATTAATATAAATAGGTGTTTTCCTATTGGTATTAATGAAATAGCTGGCATAAATTATTATCTAAATAATAACTTCTTTTGTATCCATGAAAATGAATAAGTAAATAAAGTGTTTCTTAAATGAGTGACCACTCTTTAATCTTGCTTTTTAATGCTAATGCTACAGAAATAATTTTCAGAATTTTTGTATCAACACTTCTGGAATAGAAAACAGGAAGTCATAAAGTATGCACAGTATAAACATATAGTATTGTATAAAATGAGGGATTTTGGTGACAATTTCATGAAATAAAAAAAAATACTACTTAGCTAGAATTACAAGCCTGCTAACACTAGGGCTTACAATTTTATTCTTAACAGAAAAGTGTGAAATTCTAATAGGGACTTATAAGGTATAATTTTAAGTTCTGATAACCTCTCAACATTATTCTAAGTATAGCCTTTACAAAGCATATATGACTTACTTTCATTAAAAATGTACTCAAATCCTTCCAGAGTATCAGGAAATTCAAGTGGTGGCTCATCTTTTTTCATTAGTTCATCCAAGTCTATTCTAGACAATAAATCTAAAAAAGGAAAAGAAAAATTACATAATGCATGCTATGTCTTTTTTATTTCACCATTATCACTGACAAAATGTGTTTGTTCAGATTTGTAGATCTTAAGGGCAGAAGGACAATCTACATAGGACTTTGTTATGGGAAATCTCGTTCCAGATTCAGAAGCTGGGCCTCACTGTCAGTATATCTTCTTTTTTTCTTTCTTTCCCTACCTATTTATCTCTAATGTTGATCAAAAAACGTCCAGGGACAGAGAAGCCACCAAAGACATAGTGATTTGTTTAAATGATTCATTACCCTCAGTGTTAGAAATATGTCTCTGGTATGCATCATGCTTTTAACATGAACTTATCTAACTTCAACATCAAGTCATTGATACATTCTTGTTTGCCTTCTTGAAGAGCCCAGATTATCAGATGCACGTCACCTCACAGGCATTTACCAGCTGCGTGATCACAACACTCCTTAACCTTCCCTTTGATACCCAAATAGACTGAGTTATCTGAATCCTTCTCTCAGCCACCCTCCTCCAATAAAAACCTGCCATCCATTTTATAGCAAGCCATGACATACACGTCCTTTTCTGACCAGAATGGTATAACCTAGTACAGCCTGCATTCACTAATGCAAGTACACTAAAATACGTGTAGTCTGCATTCTTTACCCTAGATTGAAGGATTTATATTTGACCAGAGGCAAACATATAGGGACATCTTTTACTTACATCTAACCACTAAACAATTACTGCATACACAGATAATAGTGTACAATCATTTATCCTCTCCTCATTGCTCATCACCCACACAACCCGATGCTTTCCTTTCAACATATTTTCTGATTATTAATAAAAAAGTCATCAGAAATTATTCAGCAGGATTACACTGAAATATTTTTCCTGCTTCCACGTAGATGAATTTGAAGACCACACAAACATTCAGTTAAGGAATGCTACACTGACTTTGAACTATTATTGCTTCATAAGTCAGGATACCATGTACTACCAAGGAAATGCATTAAGTATTCCAAGTATACTGCTTTATTACCTTTACCATCCAAAGCTGTAACTCAAAGGAAAGAAAACAGTTTGAAAAGACTGATTTTCTTTAAACTTGCTTTGTTTGACATTAACTACAGTTCCATCCTCTAATTACTTAAAATCATTATCTGAATAGGTTTTGTATCACTATTTTTGCTTAGTCTTTCTGCCAGTGACAAGCCTATAGGTTACACATTACCTAAGCTTAGTATTGGTACATTAATCCTTTGAAATTTCTACAGTGTTTAAAATGTACTGAAAATTAGCTTCAACATTCTTAAAGAGTTCCTTGGCCTGCTCTTTTATAACTCTTCAGGTTCACATATTAACTCCAGCATCCATATGACTGTCTGCAGCTCCTCCTTCTCTAAGTGATTTCACTGGTTAAAGCTGGAGGACCAAAGGCCATCTTGTATGGCCACTGAAATTCAACATCTCTCCAATCCATACTATGGTACCTGAGCATCTCTCTGCTATCCAAAGAGCTATATAACATTGGACGTTGACTGGAAGTTTTCTAAATGTCACTTTCTCAACCATAGCTCACTTTTACATCAAATCTGTTTAATAGCAAGTCCCGTGACATGCAATTCACGTAAGCAATCATATGCTTGCTCTTATCCGCTGTCCTTTGAAAAGTTCTGGGGGAGCTGCTTTGGTCCTCAACCAAATGACAGAAGAAAGAACAGAACTTTGTCAAAGAAGTTTTGCACAACGGGATGTAAGAAGTATGCCCTTTTTTCCTCTGTACTTTCACAACGTCGAGGTAGGAAAGCAGACTTTAGCACATCTTTCTCTCCTTGGTGAAGAGACTCCAGTCACACCACACCTCTAGAATTTAATTTCACCAGAGTTTTCATGTCTTCTTACTGTGACCTATTTGGAAATGTGTTTACACAGAAGTGCCAGTTACTGTATAACAAAATATCTATCTCCTGAGTAGCGAGGGCAATACTATATGAACTACATTAAGCTTATCTGCAGTATGTACAGGTTGTCGTGATTTACAGCTTCCATCAGAGTCACTCAGGAAGACTGCAATTGGTCTGTGCTGCAACTACCGACACAGCCACTTTCTTCCTCTGCAATTTTTCAAGTTAAAATTGGCTAAAGTGTTCTTATAACTTTGAGATTCTTTCAAGATCTGATCCACCATTCTCATCTAAGATCTTGGACTCTCCAACTCAATTCGAGACTAGCTCAACAGAGCTCGAAACTGCATGATCTGCAGGAGACCTTCTACAGCTCCATGGGAGTTCACTAGATCGCATGAAGAAAACAACATCCTCACAGAAAGTCTTCACTATGTGGAATATTTCTTGGACACTAGTTCTTAATGAAGATCAAATTAATGCCAAGTATAAAATCAGAGTTTTGCTTTTCCAAACGTGAAGTATAATTTCCTCAAAATATACTAATTTGACAGAATTAGTACAAGGTTTGAAAAATGGATCACATAGGTTTTCACCAAACATTTCACAAAAACACAGCTGTAACTGAAGAAACACCATCGACCATCACTGTATAACAGAATATATACTTCTAATAATACTTTCATTGAAATCCAGTTTTTACACTGGAGTTGCAAGGTATATTCTTTTTTCTTTTTTGAAAGACAATTTAGACAGTAAATGTGTGATGCAAGCACATTAAATTCAATGTTTGGTTAGCTTACTTGTAGGTCTAACCGACTCCATGTACTTTCAAAATTGAAAACCACTGTCTAAGAGATCTCATTTATTTAACTAATTTTTTCCTCAAGAAAATTACTCTGCTAAGGCACTTAGGTCCACTTATTTTTTAAAAACACACAATAGAAAGAAAACTTTATAAAATCAACATGGAAATCAATGTCCCGAAAATGTCTTCCCTGCTAACATTCTAGTCAAAGAGATTTTTAAAAGCTGTAATATAGTTGCATAATTATAAAGCATAAGTGGCATAAAAATTAAATGATAACTCCCAGAAACTACGAACACAAAAGCACCAGTCAACTTTCTCAAAGGATAATTATGAAAATAAAAAAAAAATTAATGGATATCTTATTCTGTTACTCCTTACCACAGATTGTTTTTTTTTTAATATCATCTTATGAAAATAGTGATAATGGACACACCATTAGGCAAAAAGCATTAGCATAGATGGACTAATAGTCTCTTCCAGTATTGCAGTTCCCAGATTCTAACCCATAGATACATCAAACTATTTTCCTTTCCTTAATAATTGTTTCTGGAATGTCAATATATCTAAAAAGAAAGCAAAAAGTCTCATACCCTTTAATGCAGTAGTCTTCTCTTTTTCATCTGGGCCTCCTTGCTGGAGCTGAGCCATCATTACCCAAACTGTCAACAGATTTAAAATACTGAGGTAAATGTACATTAATCTTTGAAGGACAATCTGAAAATCAACAAGAGTTGGAAATTAACAAATTTACTGACTTGTACTTCAACAGATCTCATTTGCTACAGCTTGCATCACAAAAAACCCAGAACTTGTTCCAAAAGCACAACTTTCCTGAGTATTATAAACCCCTATGACACGTAAGCTAAAATTTAACTTCTTCCTCTCCTTCAAAACTTATACTGCACACTCTAAAGTCTCATCACACCATCCTGGATTAAGACATTTTACAACAAAGTGTGACACACACTCCAACATCAAGTTTGGTCAAAGATTCAAGTTCACAAGAATGAATACTAACTTCTCCCTAATCCTAAAAGGACATCTACCTAATCGATTCTTTTTTGTGATTCTAATGTAACATCAGTAAATGATAAGCCTTTTGGAGAAGCACCACACTTGTAAGTCGAATGTAAAAGATACAAGAAAAACCAAAACATAATCAACAGAATTTCCAGAATCTTTAAGGATTTTCTTCATCAATTAACTCCATTTTATTGTTCTTACTGTACTACACAGTTTTGTTTTAGTAAAACTAGATGGAGCACACAGTTTTAAACCACTGTGATTTCTGCAATACATTATCGGCATTGAAACATATAGAATAAATGACTAGCTATAGAACAAACCTCAGTAAATTCAAGGTGAGAATTTACATGCAAAATATATTTCTAAATTTCTCCTATTGCACAGAAGGCAACTCAGACATTCAAATCTGCAATCTCTTTCATCTTAAATCTGACACCAAGGGAGCAAACTACCACGTCACAATCAGCGCTTCTTCCTTCCCAACAAAAAGACTTCTGTGCATTGAATTCTTTCTCCCTTCATCTTTTTTGGTTCTTTGTTTTATCTGTCAGTCATCACCAATTTGTTTTATTCTCCTCCCCAATACACTTTATCATAGATGAGTTTGCATGAACTGTATCTCTGTAGCAATTTGTAACTTTCAAACAAAGAGCAATACGATTTACCAACCATAATACTGGCTCCCTAATACTTACACCTGAAATAAAGAACCCCAAAATGGTTTCTTCTAAGTAACAGTAGTTCAATGTAAAGGCAGCAAAAAAACCCTAAAAATAAATAAAGCATAATAAAGGCTATTTTTCTATTGCCTTTAGAGAGGGTTTGGGTTGTGGTGGAGCTGTTTGCTTTTTTTAAGTCGGGGTTCAAGAAAGTCCAATAATCCATTCTACAAGTTGGACCTATAGGAGACTTTGACACCTTCCTTTGCAGAAGCCTGTTCAGACTAAGCTGATGGTAAATGACAGTACACGGCGAAAAGCCTTTTAAAGACGCAACTCCACCAGGAAAGCTCTGTTTAGATTGTCTGCTTTTTAAATTAGGACACAACTCGACATGATTCAGTTAAAATGTGCAACTTTTGGCTAACACTTTAATCACTTTAGCACTCGTAACAAAAGCAATCAACAAAATAACCGCAAAACCAGAGACTTTTTTTTGTATTTTCTAGTGTATAACGTAGTCAATGTAAATATTAAAATGACTCAAATGTCAATTCACACATGTGGATGGTATTAAAGACTTTTCTCAGATGCTTCCAAATAGTCCACTGACAAAAGATCACTGAACACAAAATCTTGTCCATCATCAGTCTGTACATTTGCAGCACAAAACTATGTACATTCTAGTAAATCACTTAGAAAAGAAACTAACCCATTCCAGCTACAATTATTAGAAGTGCTAGAAAATGACAGTGATAGTGTTTTGTGATAGCCCAGGTGAAATTTATTCTAGTCATACAAATTGGGTAGTCCTCCCTACACAACATTTGAAAATTCTTAATTGGGTATAGGTAAGTTTAAGGCAGTTACAAAATACGTACAGGTGCTCAAAGGCTTGTTATTACCCAAGTGAAGAAACATAAAATTTATCTGAACAGATTTGCCTTGCTAAACTAACCCCCAGCCCCTAATCAGATAAATCAATACAGAGACCAAGAATCCCTGGCATTCTTGTCTGTACAATGGATACCCTTCTTCGTCCTTTAACAGATGAAGACCTTGCCACTGAGGAAAGAGTAGATAACTTAACAGGTTCACTTGCCAAGCTAGAAGCACCAAAATAAACAAACAAATAAATCTGAATTTAGCTTTTAGAGAAAGAATTTCCAGTTCATTTTGACAAAGTAAAAAACTGTTACAGCAGCCACTGGAGGGAGGACTTGATATTAGAATGAGGATGAAACAAGCACATAGTATTTTATGCATTGTTTGTGTGAACACAGCATTTTGTTCAATCCCTCACTGATATTTGTCTAGATGACAAACAGAAGAAGTTAGATGAGAGGATTGGATTTCCTTTCTTTGACAGACAGGTGTCGAATCAACTATAGTCTGATGGTGCAGAAATGAACAGTGGGAAAATTATAAAGCTCTCTGAATTGTTGCTTACAGGCAAATGCAGGAATTGCAGTTTATTCTAGCCATCGGTTTCAAGCCACAGTGATCTTCGAACTGCATGCATTGACCATTCCACATAATTCACAAATACCATCATCAAGTTTCTTGTAATAAATACAGATTATTTCAAATGTGTTGTTTTGCACAATTGCTTCGATGATTCTTCTACAAACATATTTTTGTGACTGTTTTTTTTGCATTAGCTACAGCAAGCATGATTCCTAAAAAACAAGTGACTATTTCACCTAAAGAAACATTTACAGTAAATAAGTTTATTGCCAAGTGAATGTATATTTATTTGTATGTATCTTCCTTTCCCATGCAAACTTAAGTATTCTATCACAAAACATCTTATGCATATTCTTGCCTCTTCAACTCAATGCCCAGCAATACTTAAAATAATTTGACAGCAGAAATATTCTGTTTTCCTGGTTTCACATGAGACAATAAGGCTGCATTTTTATCATACACCTATTAATGGAACTCCAGAACTGGTGGATTCACAAACAAATATTAATTAAATTTAAAACCCCCCAACAACACAAACACAAAAAACCAACCCCAAACCAACCAAACCCAACAGACTTAAGGGAATGTATGTACATATTTCATGTTCTTGTCTGTAAAGTGGTACTGGAAGTTTGGACCACCAAGCTTGTGATTATATAATAGTGCTACTCTTCAAACCAAACTAGACACTGTGTCATATATTCTGACTCTTAAGCAAATGCACTCATACACAGATTTCTAGAGACTTCAGTTATTCTTCGTTGCGTAAATGCAGCTAGAAATGTGGCCAAAAATGTAGTATATGATTTTGCTCTACATTAGCAATACCTGAAATTAAGTCAATGCTACAAACGTTCCAAATAAAGGCTATAAATAATTGTTGTGCTAACCCACAAGTACAACATAAGAAAACATTCAAGTATTTTCAAACAGCACAAGTCCATCAAGTTTATCTTGACATAATCTGATCAGGAGTTACCAGAATGCTTCTTTGTATTGCACCACTTTATTAGAAAACAGTTGAATTAGAGTCTCATTCTTTGTAAACTGACATTCCAAGCAAGCTAGGGACAAGTATGCGTTAGATTTGTGCAGTGTGGCTGTGACTAAGTAATACCCAGTTTTTCTCCAAAGAGAAAGCTGGGTGACAGTTTGGTTCTAGTCCCTTCTCTGTATTGGCTGAACATAGCAAAAAATACATACTGTAATCCTAGTAGTATTTTCTGTCTAATTAGATTTTATCTATTCCTGCTTTTAGGGCACTACAGATGACATCAGTAACAACTGCGTCAATTAAGGCTGTACTTCACTTTTCTTCACTTATAAGACCCTGTTTTCAATTGCTTGTAGGTTTGCCAAACTTCAGCTCTGAAAGCCAATTATTTCCAGTCTGCTTTAGACTAAATGCTTTTGAAAAAGTTCAGCTAAAATGTCTACCTCTTGTACAAAAAGAAGGTTCAGAGACACTATCTTCTGCTCAGTTCTGCTGATGTTAATGAGCAGCTACACCATCTCCATGTTGCAGAGATCAGAAATTTAGCCAGAAGATCAGCTTAGCAGTGTGTGCTTCTTGCCATTACCCTTAAAGCCTGCCCGGATCTGCTCAAGTTAAAATTGCTTTTTCCACACATTTAATATAGACTTCTTAAGACTTATCACAATTTCCAGAAAATTTACCTATTTGCCTAGACCACGCTCCATACAGCTGCAAAAAGCCAGAGGGAAGATGCACAGGAGGGGAGTAATAAATGCTAGAAGAGCAGTATCTTTAACCACTAGAATACAAAGAAACTGGCAAGGATCCCAAAATCCCTGAATCTCAGTACATCTTTGCATTCTACCAAATGGTGGTGGAACTTGCTGATAAAGTACATGACTGCAGCTGACACTAAAGGTTATTTGCACGGCAGCTACCTTCCAGTGTTATCTACCCTGTAAGCTCAAAAAGCAGAGGACTATGAGCTATATGCATTAGCGTCCCAACCATGTCAGCAACTTGGTTGTTTACACAAGGCAGAGTCAACACGATTCCACACACTGAAATGTTAATTATTTCAGTTTAACTTTCTTGAAATGCTGGAAATGACCTTCATAAACATATGCATGTAAACATGATCAAATAAACAAAATAATACAAAAAGAGGCAGCACAACCTCAACACAGCCCCTGGGAGGTTTACAACATGACGGTCTTATCAGCAAAACACGAGGTCCAAAATGATCATCAAGAGTAGTAGCAACAGCTTTGAATACAGATACTGGTTTTGTGTGGGGTAGTTATTTTTCTCTAGAGTAGCTGGTATGGGGCTATGTTTTGGATTTGTGATGAAAACGGTGTTGGTAACACAGGGATGTTTTAGGGCAGCACTATACCAGCTACTAAGTAGAAAATTAACTCTATCCCAGCCCAAACCAGGACATTACTGCTGAGCAGTGCTTGCACAGAGCCAAGGGCTTTTCTGCTTCTCCAAAGAGGCTGGGGGGTGGCACAAGGAGCTGGGAGGGGACACAGCCAGGACAGCTGACCCAAACTGACCCAAGGGATATTCCAGACCATAGGACGTCCTGCTCAGCATATAAAACTGGGGAGAGAAGGAAGAGGAGGGATATTTGGAGCTATGGTGTTTGTCTTCCCAAGTCACCGTTAGGTGATGGAGCACAATTTCCTGGAAATAGCTAAATACCTGCAGTTCCTTATTTTGCTTTGCTTGCACACACGGCTTTTGCCTTCCCTATTAAACTGCTTTGTCTCATCCCACGAGTTCTCTTGCTTTTACCCTTTTGATTCTCTCCCCCATCCCATTGCAGGGAAAGTGAGCAAGTGGCTGGAGGGGGCTTGGCTGCCTACAGGGAGGGGTTAAACCACACGAATACATAATACAATACTCTCTTAAATACACAGAATATCAATAATTAAGCGTACGGAGAACCATACTTTTGTTGAGGCAGATGGACAGTTATCTAACAAGTCAGGCAAGCAACTCTGGTGACAGAAAAAGTGATCCTGCGGTGAAGGCAGGAGAACGCTGCCTGGGAGAACTGTGTTCACAGGAGGAATTTGCAGGTGTTCTTTCACATCACTCAACTCCTCAAACCCATGATGTTCTCAGATAACCTCTTTCTGTATATTTCCCATTTTCTGGGCATTCAGCCCAGATTTCCTTCAACACACAGAACTGTGGACCACTGGATTCCTGTTTTAAGAAGAACTTTGAAGAACCTTCCCTAGCTTTCCCAATCTCAGTACCCAAGATGAGTGTGCACTGATAAGCAGGACATTAATTTGAAGATCCCTTTCACCACCACCTTCCTCTAAAAGACCAGTAAGAATCCTCCACAAACAGCAGATGCTAGGGAAAATTCAAGGAATTAATGTTTATGAAGAACTAACAACCTGCAATTGAAGCCTCAGAAAAAGCCCATGTAACATGTCATAATGCTATATTCAGTGGAAGATTTGTATTGTGTTGTTCCACTAGTGCATGGGGCTACATCTCAGCTGACGAGGACAAAAAGAAATGTTGAAGCAATATAATTATTTGGAAAACAGTTGTGTGAAATGCTTTTTAATTACAGAATCAGATTTTCTTGTCAGTGCACATCACAAGGGTAAGTCACAAGGACTTGGCACAACATCACTTCATAATATACCTGAAACTGCCCTGTGATAGTTTATAAAAACACTGTTTTGGATGAGATTTTAAGATGATTGTACTAGACTGTTGGTTTTAACAGGATTCTGGCTTGAAAGATGGGGTGGAGAAGACTGACTCTCAATAGCCTCATCTCTGTACATACTAAGCAGTTACAGGACAAAGCCAGAATTTTTAATCTTTTTTTAATGTCATCTTCTCTCAAGCAATCCCATGGGTCAGCTGGGAGAGAAAAAGGCCTCTGAACACAGAAAAACTCGAAGACTATTAAAAGAGCCTTCTCTTAGGAGAGACACCAAAGTAATTTGCAGGACAGCCACAGAAGAAGAGAGAAAGAGAGAGAGAGACTGGAAAACTCTAGGGAAATGATTTCTGCTTAGGCTACCATCAAAAGCTGCTAAAAAACCCCAGACATATGCATATGTGTCTAGTACTTTAAAACCACTTTTTTTCCCTCTCCCCCTTCACTCTTAAGTAATAGTGTGACTTTCAGCAGGGCTGTCTGCCATTAACTGAAGACTCCTGAAAAGAAGACAGACAAATCAGCTGGAAATGCAGTGAATCCAGGTCTGTAGCCCAGATCCTTGTAAACAGCAAGGTATTTCTAATTCTACTCCAGACTCCATGGTAAGGAGGTGGACAAAAAGAGACTCGGGAAAGGTGAGAGGTGCATCCAGCTTTCTGCTTCCTCCAACACCTTCCAGAATGTGCACATGCAAGGAATAAGTAACACCACCCCACTTGACTACTCTGCATCTAATGCAGATACTCTGATGACAGAAATATGCAAAATGGATGCTATGCGGAACCAAATCATGTGCATCTGAAATGAGCATGCAGGGCTACTGAAGAGATCAGTGCATCAAGATACCTTATTTCACAATCAGACTAAAACACCCCAAATTCCCACAGTGTACGTACCTCCTCTTTGCAGCAGCATCTGCCTCAAGAAATCTGCCTTACAGCTCTGCCCACAGCTTTTCCTGCTGTAGGACACCTGTTTCTTCAATTTTATCATTTCTCCCAGCTTTACTAATATAGTATCTCAAAAGTCTTTGCTCTGCCCTCTGCCTGAGACATGCTATTTGGCCAGCTGAACCAATAAGTTCAGCTAATTTCAGCTATCTGGCAGGCAAAGCAAATAGCCCTGTGAAACACATGCAGTCCACAGATTTGCTTCTGCTGGATTGTCATAAAGCAGCACTACATTATTATATAAATATATATACAAACAATGTGAATAATATAAACATTATACTTTTAGCTCAATATTTAAATTAACTTGATCTTAAAATTCTGACTGCATCACGCTTGTATTTTGAATTTTTTCGCATCAGTAGATCTTCTTTTACTTTCTACTACAAAACAATAAAAAGAACAAAGATAAAAAACCAAGGCAAGTATATTTTATTTTCCTTACTGGGTCAGCTTTAAAAATTGAAAATCTAGTATTTCCATTAATTGCCTAAGTCAGTAACTGTAATCAGACTTCTTTAGACAGCTCTGCTACTGACTAATCCACAACCCTGCTACCTCACAGCTCTAACCATGGCATCATAGAGCAGTCTAGGTCAGAAAAGGTCTCTGGA
The DNA here is from genome assembly GCF_000737465.1 of Haliaeetus leucocephalus. Taxonomy (NCBI): domain Eukaryota; kingdom Metazoa; phylum Chordata; class Aves; order Accipitriformes; family Accipitridae; genus Haliaeetus; species Haliaeetus leucocephalus. The sequence continues at coordinate 831,846 of NW_010973034.1, read as the reverse complement.
AATGATCCGGTCTCCCACCTTCTGTTGGACCTTAATTCATTAGGCCTTACAGGTCTTTACATCAGGGAAGCCAGGGTGCTGCTAAGATGAGCCCTCAATATTTCCAGTTAGGGAGATTCCACCATCCCTTTGAGGAACTTACTCCAATGTTTAATATTTATAACAGGTTTTCTTTTTCTTACACCCCGATGAAATTTATTCTCTCACCACGCATCTTTGTGAACAGAAAACAACTTCTCCACAACTACCTTCTAGGTATTGGATGACTGATGAAATCTCTCCAAGCCTTCTCTCCTCTACAAACTTGAACGTTTCTCCAAATACTGAGTTCTCTAACATGCTAATCATCCTTCTAACACTCTAATCATCCTGGTGGCCACCTGCAAGCCCTTCTCCAATTTTTCAACGTCTTTCTTGAAATCAGGGGACAAACCAGACACAGCACCCTAGGTACGCTCCTTACCAATACAACAGCGGACTGAGTTTGCCTTCATTGCCACAAGCACACAGTGCTGGCATTATGCAGCTTGCCATCCCACAGCACCTCCAGCTCCTTTTTAGCAGAGAAAAAATGGGGGAACAACTGTTCTCTTTTTATTGTGGATCCTTTTGCCATACATACTGAGAGCTTTTACTTGCCATGCTATTAAGCAAAGTTACCCAAACACAGTCCTTGAAAAAACTAAATTCTACCTGTTACATGAACCATTTCAATGAGGTCGAACAGATGTATCAAATTGTTTGGTTTAGCCTCAAGCCTAAACACTCTGTCCTAGTAGTAACCACTCCAAGACAAGGGCTAAAGAAAAGTCACCAATCATTCTAAACCAATCTTTTAAATTCTTTGTCTATTTTGTGGAAAACATGCATTTCCTACCAGTTTGAATGAATCCTTACTAAGGAGGAGAACCATCTTAAATTTTGTAGGTGCAGAATGCATGATAGAGCAGAGTTCAGCCAGGTACTGCCAAACTCAAAGGTGCAGATTGAAGCAGCAGATGAGTAAGAAGAAAGAGACTGGAGATGCAACTTAGGCTGACAAAAAAACATCCCCACAAATTCATGATTTTTGCTTGGAAGATTCAGTTTCAGGCTAGACAGGCCCACAAAATCATATCAGAATTACCTCCTGTTAAACAGAGGCCTTTTATTTTCTCCAGCTACCAATTTCTGACACCAGTAACTTGTTTTTAACCACAGCAGTTCTTCCAGAGAGACATCCACGCCCAAACTCAAGTTATTAAGAGCTAAAAAGTTCATCACTTGCTGAGATAGTCTGAAAGGCTAGTCACTGTCTTTTGTACTTTATTTCCAGTTTGAATTACTCCGGCTTCAGGCTTCAGTCACTAGTTATTACTATGCCTTTGTATGTTAAGTTTTGTCTCTGTTTTTCCCTTACTTGATTAGATGCTACAGTCAAGTCCTATCTCTTCTTTCTGGTAAACTGAAAAAGCTTAGCAGAGTCTCTTTGTACAAAATTTTGATTCTAACTCAAACTAATTTTTTTCCAGTTTCTCCATCCCCTTCCATTTTTTAAATCCCAACTGACAGCATTATGCAAGCCAAACTCCACAGGACACACACTGCTAGAGTGGCAGCTTCTCAGAAGTGCCCCACTTTTCCTGATTTCCTTGTTTCAGTTCTGAAGACCTGACCTCCTTTTTTAATTTAGTCTTTTAGACTGTAGACCTACCTTGACAAATAACTGGATAATACCACATAAATTTTTTACTATTTATCATTTTACCAATCTTGGGTTTAAAACAGATGTTAAAACAGATGTTACTAGTAATGATTCAACATTATATCCCAAGATCACTCCTAAGCAGTATTTATGGAAGTCTACCACTCCTAAAAACTGTTACTTAAAACTTTTTTGGAAAGACATTAAGTGCCTTGTGACGTGGCTATTTTACTGATACTAAACAGCCTTGAAGTTTGAATGAGATTTACCTTAAAGTCCTCCCTTCACAAAATCTTAAATCTATTATACAGAAGCAGTAACTGTAATCAAGCAAACTCATTATCTGAACAAATAGAGTTTATTCTGTCATTTAATTATTTATTAATAGAATTTTCTATTAGGATCCCCTTACTTTACCCAAGTTGTGACAATCATGTAAACAATATTACTGTTTGGATAGAACCGCCCTCTTCTACCATGTACTGACACACCATCAGCACTTTTCTCATCTTCTAGGATTTCCTTATTATTCCAGATATTATTTTAAAATGAGTAACAAAGGACTTCCCTTAAAACCTCTTTTATCATTCTTTGGGTTAACATTAATAAATAATCACTCTCAGAAAAGACAATGACTATTAAGTCACAGGAAGTAGCGGACTCTTCATAACTCTTTCAGACTCCGATTAGATGCCTTTTTAGAAGGAATGCTGCTGTTAAACACAACTTATTGATTTGAATAGTGTGGTAGCTGAAAAATGTAACAGCTACAACAGAGTTTATCGATAAAAGAACAGTAACTACAGGACAAGGGTAAACAATCCATTATGTTATTCTACCTTCATGTCACCTTATGATCACATGGATAACGTCTATCCCTAAAAAGTCACGTAAACAAAATACATGCGTACTAAGGTCTGTCCATGTTAAAGTTCTTACTTTTATGTCAACCTCTATAGCAGCTGATCATATTCCCTCCCAAGACTACATGAAAATTAACACAAGAAAAAGCAGAGATACGTCATGCTGCGTGTCACATGGAAAAAATACAAACCAGCATCAGCCTCACTGAGTGTAACAAGAGACTCCTAAAAAGCACATTATAAGTAATACAAACATTTTCTCACATAACTGACTATTTTTAGTAAAACCTGCACTGAAATAGCACCACGTTTAAAGTATCCTTACATAAACAAGAATGCTTTTTTTGTAATTAAATGAAAGCTGTACTGAGCATTATAAGGCCACATTAGCAGTATAAACACAGGACAAAATGAATCTGCAAAGAAAAATACCACATCAACTACCTAGAACAATTACAGCACAGTAAAAAAGATGTTTCAAGAATCCACATGATAATGTAGCAAACCCTCCAATCCTTTATGTTTTTAACCTACTCCCAAATGAAAGCAGAAGAAACATTTCAGTTACAACAGCTTAAAGATGTGACATAGTCCGAAGAAGCAAAACCCATTCGTCCTAAATTCCTTGTGCTGGAGAAGGAGGGAAAAAGAAATAGAAAGAAAATCTTAGAGAAACCAAAACTTCTGGACTCTCCATGCTTCGTTGCTAAATTCTACTGTAAGCCATCAAAAAGGATGCAGGAAAAAAACCAAGAAAATGAGGGGGGAAAAGCAGATGGGAAGTAATTAAAAAAAAACCCAAACAAACCTTGTAATAAAAGATCAGCAATGCTAGACAAAATACAAGCTTTCTTGACGTAAATGAAGTTTAGCAGACTTGGTACAAATCTGGAAGGTGACACAAAAAATCTGATAAAGATAAAAAAAAAATATGGGGAGAGGGACAGGGGACAGAGCATTGTCCTCAGAGACGTTCAAAACCAAAAGCACCTAAAACCTCAAACAGCATGAACTCCACATCGAAAATTATTTGAAATTAGGACTCAAATGCTTTCAAACCATGCCCCGTACAGCAGAGATATATTGTTTTTATATTCCCACTAAAATGTGTTAACTAGCCAGATGTTTAACTACCATGAGAATTAAGTACAGGCTTCAAACTAAATGGAAAGCAACTACCAAATAAATCTATACCTAAAAATTACTCAACTTCAAACTATTTCTCAGTCTTGCAAGAGTCAGCTGAAGCAAATTTCTCCATTCCAATGGATACACCTTTTGAGTTACTGTCTCTGACTTCACAAAACATAATGAATATTATTTCAGCCTACTATAGACTGGAAAGGGAAAAATCCATGATTTAGTTGAAAGCAGGAAATCTTTTCTCGACTATATATCTAATGTTGCTCAAAAGTTTAAAATGAGACCTGAAGAAACAAATTAGTGAAGAAGATCCTGGCAACAACATCCTGGGCTGCTTTAGGAAAAGCACTGCCTGAAGGTTGAGGGACATGATCCTTCTCCTCTACTCTGCACTGCTGAGACATGTCTGGAGTGCTGTGTCCAGTTCCAGACTCCCCAGTATGACAGACTCATTCTATTGGCAACCCTTCTTCTAAGTGCATTAAAACACCTTCAAGCTGGATAAAATCACCCGGCAAATGAATAAAACCTTAAAAAGTGTCTATATCATGTTTCCATAGATGATAGTATACACTTACTATGTGTGCCTTCCTTACCCAAAGACACTATTAAAACATTGTCAAGTCTACAACTACCAGGAAATAGCGAATTTAAGGTTGCCTGCACAAACTTAGCTCAGCACCCATGCACTAAAATCAGTCTTATACAAAAAACAACGTGGAGAAAGTAAAAATACTCTCCTACTTAAGTTAGCGTCATCTACATCTAAGTTTCTGTCCAGTGGGCTCTTGGCTAAATTCTTTTAAAAAAATACCTATGATGAATACTCCACAACCTCCCTAAAGATAAATTCATCTTGTTAGCCAAGTTCATGCCTGAACCTCATCTTGTGCCCAATGGACATCCAAACTGTCAGACCTCCTGCCTTTTGCTCTGCTTCCCCCAACTGTGGTTGACAGCCTGGAGGAATGGAAGGCAAGGGGAAACCTCACTCACCAAAGCTGAAGTTCTCCTCTCCATGCAAGGTGGGTGGTAGTGTACACTCTCCAGCAATTACAGAGAAATCACATCCCCCAGTATTACTGACAGCTAAACTACTCTGTTTGACATAGTATGAGTATTTTGGCTGTAAACAGAAATTGTTCCAATGTCAAACTACCCTTTTTAGGAGAATATTTTCCCCTAACTTTTGCCACAGCCCTTTACTTCCTGACACTTGGGAAGTTTATGCCCTTTCTCTTTGTAGTATCCCTTCCCATACCTGGAGACTGCTTTCATGTCTTTCTTAGTCTCCCCTAGTCTGAGCAAACTACTCTTTCTGCCTTTCCACACTGCATTTTTTTTCCTAAACTTCACATTTGTCCTCTTAAATGGCATTATTTCTTTTATGTTGTTTCTCCAATTTTTCTAAGCCATTTGAAATTCTGAATTTATTCTTCACAGAACTTGAACCCTCTCCCAGTCTCATACTCGCTGTAAAATCAATACATGTACTCTCTACACCATCATCATCCAAGTCATTAACAAAACAAAGGTGTGGTGGGTTGACCCCAGCTGGACACCAGGTGCCCACCAAGCCACTCTATCACTCCCTGCCTCAGCTGGGCAGGGGAGAGAAAATATAACAAAGGGCTTGTGGGTCAATATAAGGACAGGGAGAGATCACTCACCAATTACCGTCATGGGCAAAACAGACTCAACTTAGGGAAAATTGACTTAATTTATTGCCAATGAAACCAGAATAAGGTAATGAGAAATAAACCCAAATCTTAAAACACCTTCCCCCCACCCCTCCCTCCTTCCCAGCTCAACCCCACTCCAGATTTCTCCACCTCCTCTCCACAGCAGCGCAGGTGGATGGGAAATGGGGGTTGGGGTCAGTTCATCACACATCGTCTCTGCTGCTCCTTCCTCCTCAGGGGGAGGACTCCTCGCTCTTCCCCTGCTCCAGCATGGGGTCCCTCCCATGGGAGACGGTCCTTCACGAAATGGTCCATTGTGGGTCCTTCCCACGGGCTGCAGTCCTTCATGAAGTGCTCCAGCGTGGGTCCCTCCTACGGGCTGCAGTCCTTCAGGCACAGACTGCTCCAGTGTGGGTCCCCCACGGGGCCACAGGTTCTGCCAGGAGCCTGGTCCAGCATGGGCTTCCCACAGGGTCCCAGCCTCCTTTGGGCACCCACCTGCTCCAGTGTGGGGTCCTCCCTGGGCTGCAGATGGAGATCTGCTCCATCGTGGACCTCCCTGGGCTCCAGGGGGACAGCCTGCCTCACCATGGTCTTCCCCACGGGCTGCAGGGGAATCTCTGCCCCGGCACCTGGAGCATCTCCTCCCCCTTCTTCTTCACTGACCTGGGGGTCTGCAGGGTTGTTTCTCTTACATGTTCTCACTCGTCTCTCTGCAGTTTCTGTGCCCCAGCAACTTTTTTCCCTTTTTAAATATGTTACCACAGAGGCGCTACCACCATCACTGATGGGCTTGGCCTTGGCCAGTGGCGGGTCTGTCTTGGAGCCGGCTGGCTTTGGCTTTATCAGACATGGGGGAAGCTTCCAGCAGCTTCTCACAGAAGCCACCCCTGTAGCCCTGCCGCTACCAAAACCTTGCCACACAAACCCAGTACAGAAAGCATAATCACATTTGCTTTTTTTCACTGCACTTCTGCCTTTGTCAATGCGCAGAATGAAGGTGCTTACCTGATAAGGACCTATTCAGTTTTTTGTCTGACCTTACTCTCTTGAGCTTTAAGTATGACCCTAATGCTTCTCTCATCCTCAATTCCTCCTCTTTCCCCATATTTAAGTGCCTCTTAATCATCCTCTCATATTTCTCTCACAAGCTCCCAGTCCTACTTGGCTTCATTCCACCCCAAGAGCTTCTAGTGCCATTCCACTCCCTCCCCAAGCTGTCCTCATTTGTCCTTTCGAGTGCTTTCACAGAGACACTGCCAACTCAACTCCTCATTCCAAACTTCCCCTCACCCACTCTACTCCAGTCGCCTGGTTTCATTCACCCTGCCATTACAGAACGAGCATGGGAATAACAAAGCTATTGAGTGTTTTCCTCGGACCAAACTTCCCGTTGTCCACTTCCACTGGTCAACCTCGCCACAGTCCCATGGTGGAACAAACATGCTCGGTTGTTCTGCGGCACTGGTAGACATGTCCAAACAACAGAAAGGGCACAACATGTCTTGTAAAGGTAGAATCACTGGAGATTTTTACATACGACAACTCAAGTTGACAACTGACACAAAAGTAGACCTTGACAAGTATCATGTTTCTTATCCAAAACACAGAGGCACTGCACCACAGCATCATGCATACTGGAAGGGACCTTTGGAGGTCAACTTGTCCAACCTCCTAAAAAAGCAGGTCTTACCCGAACAGGGTGCTGAGGTACTTGTCCAGTCAAGTTCTGAACATGTGCAACAATGGGAATTCCACAACTTCTCTGGGCCCCATTCCCATGTTCGGCCAGCCTCACATTACTCTTTTTTTTGCCGGG